>NC_064810.1:71880916-71992625 GCF_023721935.1 Panthera uncia | reverse complement strand
AAAAAAAAAAAAAAAAAAAAAAAGCCTCACATTGTTATTTCTAATAGAACTTGGAATTTGCTGCACGCAGTGAGTGCTCTAGAAAAATGTCATCATCTTGAGTAAATGTGATAGGGACCTGTGGTTAAACGGCCAAGCACACACACACACGCTCTCATACCACACATTCTGGCCTCTCCCTGTTCTGGTCAGAACTGCCAGCTGGCCAGGAGAAGGAAGAACGAGCAGGTCCTAGCAGCCAGAGTGGTCATGTGGGAACCTGCCTGGGGGTGGGCAGAGACTAGGGTCTCCCGGGTTGCTTAGGCACCTGAGTATCCCAGTCCTGCCCTTTTAAAAGCCAAGCTGGGCCAGCCTGACCTGCGGCTACCCTGGTGACCCAGCCGCCTTGAGTGACCCAGCCAGGCTAGAAAACACAGGGGCAGACGGTCAATAAACATCTCCAGGACTTCCCTAAGGTGCTATGATGCCACTTTCAGATACCCTCGCCAAAGAGTAGCACCGATAGTCCCAATTAGGGACAATTTATAAAGCAGCTTCACGTCTATCATCTCAATCGTGCAAGACAATCTGAGCACAAGTCTTTATCCCCACTTGGTAGGTCAGGAAACACAAGCAAAGGGAGAGGGGACCCACGGATTTAAGAGAGACTCAGGAAACACTCACACCTCGCTGGTGGGCACGTAAAACGATACAGCCATTCTAGAAAACCTCGGCAATTTCTTATAAAACTGAACATGGAACTTTAAGACCCAGCTACTGTACTTTCAGGCATTTACTCCAGAAAAATAAAAATTTATGTTCATACAAAAACTGGTACACAAATGTCATAGCAGCTTTAATCAAAAGAAACAAAAACCAGAAACAACCCAGATGTCCTTAAATGGGTGAATGATTAAACTGTGGTATATGCAGACCACAAAATACTACTCAGCAATAAAAAAAGAATAGATTATGGATACGTGCAACAACTTGAATGATCCTACAGAGAACTATATTGAGTGAAAAAAACCTAATCCGAAAAGATTATATACTTTATGATTCCATTTATATAACATTCTTGAAATGACTAAAGTATAGAAGTGGAAAACAGATTAGTGGCTGCCAAGAGTTGGTAGGGGTGTGGCTATAAAAGGGCCACATGATAGATCCTTGTGATGGACATGTTCCCTACCTTGACTCTATCAATGTCAATATTATGGTTGCCATGTTGTATTATAGTCTTGCAAGATGGTACCGTTGGGATAAAGTGGGTAAAGGATCTCTATATTATTTCCTACAACTACGTGTTAATCTATCTCAACATCAAAGTTTAATTTACAAAGAGAGAGAGAGAGAGAGACTTCAGAGACATATAGCCCTTCTCTGGATCCTGATTTGAACAAACCAATCAAAACACATTTCTAAGACAAATGAAGAACGTGAACACTGCTTGGATATTAGATGACGATAAGGAATTATTGTTAATTTTGTTCAACATAATAAAGATACTGTGTTTATGTTAAGAGTACTTATCTGTCTAAAATACTTATCAAAGTATTTACGAATAAAATAATAATATCATAAATGGTAATTGCATTGAAAAACGCAGGGTAGGGGCGCCTGGGTGGCGCAGTCGGTTAAGCGTCCGACTTCAGCCAGGTCACGATCTCGCGGTCCGTGAGTTCGAGCCCCGCGTCAGGCTCTGGGCTGATGGCTCGGAGCCTGGAGCCTGTTTCCGATTCTGTGTCTCCCTCTCTCTCTGCCCCTCCCCCATTCATGCTCTGTCTCTCTCTGTCCCAAAAATAAATAAAAAATGTTGAAAAAAAAAAATTAAAAAAAAAAAAAAAAAAAAGAAAGAAAAACGCAGGGTTGAGGGAGAAAGGGGGTGGGTGGGAGTAGAAATAAAATTCGAGCTGATAATTATTGACACTGGGTGATGGGTACGCAAGAGTTCATTACACTAGTCTCTCTACTTGTGTATATATTTGAAATTAATAAAAGGTGGGAGAATAATTTTTAAAAAGTCCCATACAGGATACTCAGTACGTTGCTTAAGGCCACAACATCAGTAAGAGAAATGGGATTTTAACCCAGGTCTTCAGACTCATTTGTCAGAGGCTGAGGCAACCTCTTTCTGGAAAGGCCATTGAAGGCAGGGCCCATGATTAAGCTTGTGAGAAGCTGGCCCAGCAGACTTTCAGACAGCACAGCTCTCAGGAACACAGGGTCAGGCCTGTGACCCCCGAGTTGTCATTCTCTAACCAGTATATCGGATGCTCAGCCTCACACACAGGTGACAGTGCTGTTGTAGAGGCCACCAGGGCCTTAAGAGACCCAGTCTTCCTCACAGACACCACACGTGAGGCTGAGCAGGAGGCTCAAGCAAATAACAAATCCTGCCCTTCTTCAACTGAAGATATGGAGGTTCTCAGAGGCCATCCAAAATGAGTGCCAAATCTATTCCACTCTATGGAAAAAAGATAGGCCTTGCTCAAATACACATCCTTCTCAAAGCAGTCCCCAAGTCCCTTAGCCAAAAATGTGCCCTCCTTTGTACTCCCACAGCTCTGTGCTTATATGCCCCCTATATCAGTTATCTATTGCTGCATAACAAGTTAACCCCAAACTTAGCAGCTGAAAACAACAAACATTTATTATCTCCCAGTTTCGGAGACACAGCTTAACCAGATGCTGCTGGCTCACAGGCTGCGATCACCTCACAGTTCATTCACGGGGCAGCTGATAGGCCTCAGGTCCTCTTGGCAGCTGGCCAGCGATGTCAATTCTTTCCCAGGCAGGCCTCTCCACACGGCAGCTCCTAACCCAGCAGCTGGCTTCCTTCAGAGCATGGGACCAGAGAGAGAAAAAAGGTATCCAAGGTGGAAGCCATAGTCTCTTAGGACATAATCTCAGAATTGTTAATGCCACCCATTTGCCATATTCTGTTCAATAGAAGCAAGTCAATAAGCCCAGCCCACAGTCAAGCGAAGGGCATGAACGCCAGAAGGTGGGGACCATAAGATGGCCCTGAGCCACCTTAGAGGCTGCCTACAACACCCTCCATGATGGATAGTAGTTGTAGGACAGGAATTTCTAATTCTTCCACTAGAAAATGATGTCATGAGAGCAACACCCACATCAGATCTACTTTTTTTCCCCTCCTGTCGGATGGGAGGTGGAGATGACTGCACGTAAGAGCACAATCACATGCTGGTCCACGTCCCACACGCTTCCTGAAGAAGCAGTCCCAAGTGGCCGGGTTGGTACCACATGGTCCCACCTGCTGTGGTCCCAGCTGAATGGATCAACAACAACAAAATCAATAATTTATGGCCTATGGACAGGCCAGAAGAGTCTCTTTCAGGATTTGAAATGGAAAATACTAAGAGATGATGCCTGATATGGGGAAGTCATAACAAACCAAAGCCCCATGCAAGCTTCAGTTCCGTGGGAACAGAAAAAAACACGTTTTTAAAAAGCAGCTATAGAAAGGAGAACATGGAGAAGCATAGACAGAAACAAAGATACCAACAGAGAGAGGGAAGGAGAAAGAATCACCAAAACGGACAGGTCCCCAGAGCTGCCCCAGGGTTCACGCCTCTTGTCCCCAACCCTTCCATAATAATCCCTTCTCTTGTGTTGACTCGAAGAGTCTTACTTTCTCATAAGGGAAGAGGAGGGAAAGAAGAGACAGGGGAGGAAGAAAAGCAGGGAAGGAGGGCATCCAGAGGTCACATCAAGTCAGGGCCAGAAGGCTTGCAAAAGAAGGAATTCACTTAAGGTCAGCCACCAGACTGGCCCAGTCAGAAGCTCACGGCTGCCCCAGCATTATGAGTTCCCCAAACTTCACTGCTCTGTGACTAATGACTATAACGGACAAATTTTATTACGTGATAGATGGTGCTTTAAAAAAAAAAAAAAATCAATATTGTATGTGACTGCCCCAACTCAACGCAGAAGGAAGACTGTGACCCACCATACCCCACGTCCCACTCACCTCAGGGAGCAGTTATGTCCCAGAGCTTCAGACATGAGTGAGATTAGGGTAAGAACCGGCTAAGCCCGGTTAAGGAGTCAGTCCTGAACAAAGGCAAGAAGCTGGGGTGAAGGAGAGAAGCCGAAAAGCCGAGGCTGAAAGGAAGGAGGCCCATGACAGCTCCCCTGGAGACACGCAGCTCCTAAAAGAGCATTTTGTCACCAGAACACCACCCCCTCGGGGCTGAGTCTATTCACTTAGTAAAATCACTTGGCTGCTGAGAGTTTGTATCCACATCTGATGGGAATCCTCCTCACCCATCCCCCAAGCCATTGAGATTTTATAAGAAGTTAGGGTTCACATCATATCACATGCCCGACTTAGGACTCTCATGGGGTTTTCACACCCCCAAAGGACCAGGCAGAGGCCACCCCGCTGACACTCTGGTGCTTGCAGAGCCTGCCCTCCGGGGGCCCTGTGATCAGGTGCAGGGGGAGGCCTTCCAGGCCAAAGGAAGCACTAAGCAAGCCCAGGAAGTAGGACAGCAGAGTGTGCGCATTTGACCGAGAACAGTTAAGGCAGCCACTTAGGCTGGAGCACAAGGTAGATGTGCAGAGCAGCAAGAAACGATGCTAAAGGAGGGAAAACAGGCCAGACAAGAGGAGTAAGGCATCAATCTCTGCAGCTCTCCCTCTGGAGGCGCAGGCAGAGCCAGGAACATCCCCCCAAAGGATCTCCAGAGCCACAGTAAGGGGTGGGGAAAAGAAAGGAAGAGCAGGCCCAAGACTCAATCCAAGGTGGTTAACCAATAGGCCCTGGTCCTCATTAAGTACACACATGGCTTGAGGAGAGAAATAGAGTACTCTCCTGCCAGGGAACCATGGGCAAAGGCAGGACAAAGAAAAGATGCACACTTCGTGTCAACCCCAGAGGTGCTTGGTGAGCACACTGGACTGAGGGATTGGGGATCTCACACCGTTGAAGAGGCCTCCACCCAGGCTGAGACCCAGGATGCCAGTAAACCCCTCGCCCAGGAGGCTGATTTCCTGGTATAGCAGATGATGCCCTTCTCCTCCCTGACCCTCAACTCCTCGGCCTTCAAGGCTGGCATGAACCGGACTCATCCTCCTCAACGAAGCTTCCTCTCTGAATTGACGGAACTGACAGTATCTGGTCCATTCTCCATGCAAACAACCCCACACGATCTCCCTTAAGTCCAGGCCCAGGGCGATAGACCCGGACCTCTGGCTCTGTTGAGCATCCTCTCGCTTGGGCTCTCCCCCAAACCAGAAGGTGAGCTCCCCGAGGGCAAGGCAGCAGCACCCACCCCGGTGTGGTGCATGCGGCAGGAGAGCAGCCAACACTTTGCAGGTGACGAAATGCCTGAAGTAAAGGCTGCTTCACCTCCTGACAACACTAAATGCTGGCTGGTGCCTTTGACGGGTAGCCAGGAATTTCAAAGAGGATCTTGAAAAGGTTTAAAAAAGAATCTAACGGAGGGGACCAAAATGGAAGACATTACTGTTCAATCAGTTTGGCAACTATTTTCATTAGCTTACAAAGAGCTTCTGGCATCAGTAAAAAGTGGTCTACACCACATTACTATTTTTAGCATTTTATGACAAACTTGCTCAGCTGTCCCTCTTCAGAATAAGGGTGGGAGTGGGGGGGGGGGGGGGGCAGGACTCAAATGCCTCAAAGTTGCTCCATGGAGCTGCCAGAAAATAGTTTTTATGAAAATCACTGGACACATGTTTATAACCTTTGTTCAGTATTTGCTCAGATGTTTTCACTCAGGCAAGTTCCTAGATATCTGTTTCTCCATTTGCTTTCTTCCACACAAGAACTCCTGCACGTCACACCACACTGAGCCCTGGCAAGTGGGGCACCATCTGACAGACCGAGAAATCAGCATCCGCCATGTCTCCTCAAGGCTTTGGGGACCCGCCGAGAAATGGTTGTCTGGAAAATTCAAGCTCTTGGTAGTGACTGCTAATCCACAAGAAACATCCAGTTTCTGTGTAGTTTATCAGAAGGGGCTGGAGTTCATCCCCAGAGGGTGTGAAATGGGTAACAGCGCTGAGGCAGTCAGGTCGGCTCCGGCATACTCGTGAAACAGACTCGTTCAAGACACATGCCTAAAAATTCCCTCATTTAATTCAATTGACAAATATTTGTTGAATGCCTATTATGTGTTTGGCATTTTCTAGGCAATTCCTGGGAGCACAACAGTGAACAAAATGCATAAAAATGTCCTGCCCTCATGGAGCCTACACTTGGGTGGAGGAAACAATTAAAAAAAAAAAAAAAGTAAAATTCTCTAGCAGATGGTGATAAGGACTCTGAAGAAAAATGATGTAAGGCATGGGCACTCTAGGTAAGATGAGTACCATTTCACATGGGATGGTCAGGGATGCCTCACTGAGGAGGTGACGTCTGGACAAAGATCTGAAGGAAGCGAGGGAGCAGCCTCTGGAGTTATCCATGGGGAGAGTGGTCCAGGCAGAGGGAACAGGGAAGCTGGAGCAGCTGCAAGGGAGCAAGCAAAGTAGAGCTCGGGGTTTGTAGCACCGACCTCACAGCTTTAAAGAGGGCTTCAGGCCCAGCATGCACTGCGAGCAACAGAATGACAGGGAGCCAAGAGCTACAAGCCTGGGACAGGTGGTCCCCCAGGTAACACTTCCACTGAAAGCCCCTGGAAGAATGATAAAATGGCCGGATTATGGTCCATGGCCCTAGGTGGCCAGTCTGCATACTGGATCTTAGCCAATCCCTCCTCAATCTACATATAAGGACCTATCATCTGGGAGGGAAAGGCCTTGCCCAGGGGCTTACAGAGAGGTGGTGATGGAGTTAGAAATTCTAGCCATCTGTACCTGGTGATGCCTTTTGGGGCCACAAAGAACAGGCCCACTTCCTCTCTCCAGGATAGCCCAGTTCCTTCAAGAGTTGATTTTAAGATCTGTCAGCTGCCCTCTGGGTCACCTCTCTGAAACACTCCGGTTTGTCAATGCTGTGAGGGTGCCCTGCTCACCCTCCTTCTAAACAATTCTGTCCCCAGGGTCTCCACTATGAATCCTTAATGCTTCTGGGTCTGGGGCAAGCACTGGGCATGACGGTTAGGGAGGAGTCATGGTATAAGCAGCGAAGCAGTGACTAATTAAAATGCCATACCCGGGGCGCCTGGGTGGCTCAGTCGGTTAAGCGTCCAACTTCGGCTCAGGTCATGATCTCTTGGTTTGTGAGTTCAAGCACCGCATCGGGCTCTGTGCTGACAGCTCAGAGCCTGGACCCTGCTTTGGATTCTGTGTCTCCCTCTCTCTCTGCCCCTCCCCTGCTAATGGTCTGTCTCTCTCTGTCTCTCAATAATAAATAAATGTTAAAAAAAAATTTTTTTTTAAATGCCATACCCAATGACGTGTTCCGTTGGCTGTGCTATAGGCAGAAGAGGAAAGACTGACAGGACGTGCCTCTCCCTATAGGCTGAGGCTTCGTACCCCTGCCCCAGCAGAGAGCCACACAGCGTTCTTTAATCATTACTCTTAATTGAGAGCAGCACTTCTTAAAGTGAGTTCTGTGAAACAACCCTGTCTCAGAATGTGAATATGTATTCTTCAGAAAGGTGTTCTGTGATAAGTTGTATTTGAGAAATGCTGGGCTGAACAAAGTTACACTTTTTTTACTTCAGTACTTAGAGCTTTTGATTTTGCTGATGCGTACTTTGGGCCCTCAAGAGGGGAAGCACTAATACCATCTAACAGTTACAAGGCACTACGACCCTTCACACGGGGTCTCCACCAACCTTCGTCACAACCCCACGATGTGTGCACAATCATTACCCCCCATTTTCTAAATAAAGCTTTGGCAGCTCAGACAAGGTACCTCCTGTACTAGGTATGCCTCTGAGCCAGAGAACTCAGGGATAGTCCGGTGATGCCTGCTCCTGAGGAGGTTTCTGAGACATGAATAGACAGCAGGAGTAACAGCAGGTGGGCAAAGTCAAAGACCACTTTGTTGTTAGCTGGGTGTGATGGAGAACTCTCTGGCAAGCCAGGCTGGAGAAAATGGCCGAGGCCCAAAGTCTCAGCAGGACCTCGCTCTCCTCCAGCTAAGAAAGCGTGAGGGGCCTCCCCCACCCCATCCTGCTGAGGCAGCCCTGCCTCAAGAGTGGGAGGAAAACTCCAGAGAGAAGGAAAGCCAAACTCGTATATGTGACCTTTCACACAGTGACTGAGTCCACTAGTAAACAGGGTCCTGGAATCAGATTCTATTTTGCCTTCCTTTGGGGAAGAGTCAAGGAAAGGGGGCAGGTCTCTCTGTCCCCTACATCTGACGGCTAGGATAGCAAGGGTCAGAGCAAGAACAACTCCCAGGGTGGCTGACCCCACACTAAACCATCCCCCCTCTGTCCTCAGGCCACTTTACCCCTGAAGCAAAGAGGCCACAGGACTAACTGTGGGTACAGGCACATGCTGGCCAGTACCTTCCACATTGAGGATTTCAGAGACCAGAAAACCATTTAAAACAGTGTCAATGAGTTTAAGGACCCCTTGTTTCTGCTTTCTCCTGATATTGAGGCTGATGGGGTTAGGGGTAGAGAAGAGGCCAAAATCCTCACTCCTCCACCACACCCCAGGTTCCAGAATGCACATTCATGTCCCTATAGGACCCTTCTCGTTAGATGCATGTCTGCTCACTGATGGGTGACTAAACATTGATTATAGATTTCTCATCTGGTTTTGAACTGAACAAAAGTATGAAGTTCCACAAACCAATCTTTAAAAGGCTTCTCTATTTTAGAAAACTGCCATGTAAGAACAGTAGAGAACATTACAGACCTCCCATGGTAGTAAGTAAAAATACAAAGAGCACAGAATAAAGAAACCTAAGCGGAATATGGCTTTTACCACATTTGTCAAATTTCACTTAAGGAGAAAAAACTGGAATTTTAAAGGCTTTCTTCTAAAGTTTGTACGCTGACCTCAGTGTTTCAAAGTATGAATGAATGAAAAAATGAATGAATAGATGAATGAATGGAGAGCTGCCAGTCTGGATTTCCCCACTTTGGCTCTGGCCTGCCTACAGGCTTTTTGGCCCTGCCTCCATTCTTTCTCACATGGGCCTGTGAACCTGGGCTAAGATGCACCTGGACATAAATTACCCAAGACCCACACCAGCCTTTCCTATCCAGTGACACTGACCCAAAGTGGACCCAACACTGTCCTCAAAAGAGACCAGATGTCTGCCTCCAGCCTTAGGACAAGGCCCCAGCCACAGATTACTGAAATAAGGACACTTGGGGCGATGGCACCCATGATGCCAGAAAAAGGGGGGCTAGGAGGTCTGAGCCAACCCCGATTCAAAACCCAAACCAGTCAGCTTTGGGGCACCTGGATGGCTCAGTCGACTTCAGCTCCGGTCATTATCTTGTGATCTGTGAGTTCGAGCCTCACATCAGGCTCTGTGCTAACAGCTCAGACCTTGGCGCCTCCTTCGGATTCTATGTCTCCCTCACTCTCTGCCTCTCTCTGTCTCTCTCTCTGTCTCTGTCTCTCTCTCTCTCCCCTTCTCTCTCAAAAATAAATAAACATGAGGGGCGCCTGGGTGGCTCAGTCGGTTGGGCGTCCGACTTCAGCTCAGGTCACAATCTCGTGGTCCGTGAGTTCGAGACCCACGTTGGGCTCTGTGCTGACAGCTCAGAGCCTGGAGCCTGTTTCAGATTCTGTGTCTCCCTCTCCCTCTGACCCTCCCCGGTTCATGCTCTGTCTCTGTCTCAAAAATAAATAAACATTGAAAAAAAATTTTTTTAATAAATAAATAAACATTTAAAAAAAAAATCAAAACCCGCCAGCTTTTTCATTCTTTTCTACCACAGCAAGCGTCACTGGGCTTCATGAAGGTGACTCCGGGGCAGAGGAGGCTCAGGCCCTGAGCCTTACCTTTTCAGGGAATTTGCAACATCTTGCACTTCCCTGGTCTTTCTGCACACATAGATCTTCTTAGGAAACATGAACAGGATGGGGCTCTGGTGGTAATAATGTGTTATGACCATTCAGATTCCAGATAACCAGGTTCTGGGAACCAGTGGAAAAGGTCTTCCAGAAGGTGAGGGAGATGAAGCATTTTCAGCTGCATTACTCAATGTCCAGCTCACAGTAACCCTGAGAGGAAGGCGAGTCAGACACCGCAGTCCTCACCTGGGTGACAAGAGGTGACATGACTTGTCCGGGGTCATCCAGAAAATATCCATACCCCAGATCAGAAGCTCTTTCCAGAAGGCAAAAGCGTGTGGTCTAGAAGCCTGAGAGTAACTCCAGCCCCACACCCTTGGTGCCGTGTTTGGAGGCAGGACTCCTCATCATCACTCCAACAGCCGACAACTACTGGGCACTCGCCAAGGGCCAGGCGCAGTGCGAAGGGTTGACAGGTACCATCTTGGCAATCATCCCCATTTTACAGACACAGAAACCGAAACCCAGAGAGAAGGCAAGCTAACTGTTCTCAGCCCGTTGCATATACGAACTCACTTAACTGTCATAACAGCCCCATGAGATGTGAACTGTTACCTCCATTTTATAGAGGAGAAAACCAAGACAGAGACAGGTTGGGCAACTTGGCCAGAATCACACAACAGGCCAGTGACGGGGCTGCTGGGAACACAGGTACAGTGGCTCCTGGCCCATGTTTTTAACCACTATACCATATGGCTTCTTTTAAGCGGTAGCGAATCTGGTGGGTCACAGAAGAGCAGTTTGCACCCACCTCGCTCTGACCCTCAGCCCACACTCCTTTTCTCTGTGATGTGCCAACTCCCCTTCAGCCTGCTTCGGACCTGCCTGGCTCACTGTTCCCTGCAAACAGTGACACTGGAAGTCGAGAAAGTTCTGGCACGGTCATCTCTTGACAACACAGTGGAATGGGGCCTACCCTCGGGAACGGTGAAGCAGTCTTTCAGAATCTCTGGGCTCCCACAGACCACGGCCGGCATCGTGAGGAGGCCGACGTCACCAGCAGGATGTGCAGGATGGGGTCTGGGCAATGGACACACACACTTTGAAAAGTGGCCATTCATAGTCTGTAAGCATGGGCAGGGGGAAATGAGAGGAACTTTACAGTGGAGAAATCTAACCAACACTAGCTCAGCCAGGAGATCAAGGCCAACATCAACAATAATCAACCACGTACCCGTGATATGCTGCGATGTGTCACTAATACAATGGGGTGAAAATGCCACTTTACCGCTATGTTGTTCTTCCCCCAAGCCCGTAACTCCAGTCTAATGATGAGAAAAACATCAGAGAAATCCCAACTGAGGGACGCTCTATAAAATATCTGACCAGTACTCCTCAAAACTGTTAAGGTCATCAAAAACGATGAGGCAAGTTGGGAGAAAATTCCACCGCCAAGGGAAGTCTAAGGAGACATGACGGCTGAATGTGATATGGTATCCTGGATGGGATCCCGGAACAGGAAAGGACATTAGGCTAAATCTAAGGAAAACTGAATAAAGTGTGGGCTTTAGTCAATAATAACAGATCAATATTGGTTTATTAACTACAATCAATGTCCCATATTAAGATATTATGTTAATAATAGGGGAAACCGGGTATGGAGTATATACCAACTCTCTGTTCTATCTTCATAATTTTTCTATAAATCTAAAACTTTTGAAAACAATCCAGTTGGATAAAAACAGTGATACAGATGTAAAGGATATACAAAGGCCCAAAGTGCCAAGGGTCAAAGGGGCCTCTATGAAGTCTGGGTGAAGACATGCACAAAAGCACACACATGCACACACACGCTTGAAGATATCTGGAAGGGTGGACACAAAACTGAAAACTCTGGAACTTCAGAAAACACACACGACCTACAAGGCCAGCGTGCTCCTGTTATATCCAGCAATACCCAGGATACCTGGCTTGGGAGGACAGAGGAGATGATGGAGTCCAATGCCTGCATTACTAGCTGGGGAAACTGAGGCCAGGAGAGAAGTGAAGTTGGACAGCCTACATCCTAATCTCTTAGTCACTAGGTGACTTTGCTCTAATGACCTCCCCTCTCCGAGCTTCATGTTGTCCATTTGCAAAACTCACACATTTGACTCCTGCTCGCGCACGGAACTGTTGGGGGGGCTAGACAGATAACGGATCTGCTCGACCGTTCAACAATCCCTGCTCCCTGCAACCCAGTGTCATTCATTATCCAGGGGCAGACATAACCCCTGTGGTATGTGTGTCACACAGCAACGGGACAATGTGATGTCCCGCTCCAGCTCTGAGATGACAACTGGCCGGACCACCTCTGGGGGCAGTGCACCCCACCCTGCACAGTCCTCTCCACCTAACTAGGCACCGGGTTTCTCCTGCCGGCAAGTGGGGGAGATAGCCGTTGGCGACCAGGACAGCTGGAGGTGTTTCTAGATGGCCTAGCTGGGGAATCACTGCCTTAGGGGCACTGATCGGGCATCCACACTTCACAGATGAGGTAAGCCAGGCAGGAGAGGGGTACGAGGTGGGGCAGCTGAGCTCTGATGCCTCCACTCTGCCCACTAGCCTCTCCTCACAATGAGGGCAAAAGCTCTGCTATTTCTCCTGAACTGTGTGGCTTACATCTGGCTTCTCACTTTGATCGAGTTTAGCCTCACTTGAGGCAAAACTGAGTATTCTCTACTCACCCCAAAGCCCCAGGCACAGGGCTAGGTCCCTCCAAAGTGCCAGCACAGGGCTAGAGGCAGAGCCGGCCCTCGGTTTTTGGTTGATGGACCCACAGGCCAACAGAGAGAAGCTTCCACAAATGCCTCAGAGGCCAAGTCTGAATGGAAAGCCTGGAAACATGAACACAGATGGGCCAGGATCTAGCCTGAGCCAGGGAAGTGCAGGGATGCCCTCGGTGCACATGGGGGGTGGGAACTGCGGACTGTAAACAGCACTGGCTGGGAGTCACAGCTCCCAGCCCTGCCCTTGCTCGGGTAGCCACTGTGACCCTGGAAAGTCTCTCCCTCTCTCTGTGCCTTGATTCCCTTCAGGTGGACATGAACACCCTTTATAAAGATGGAGGCGTTGCAACTGAGGGGTGTTTTGTGCACAGACAGGCAGAGACACCCTCTTCCTCACCTCAGATGCCCCCTCTTCAGTGTGCCCTAAACAGAGCCGGTCAGAGCGCCAGTCCTCATGCCCCAAGGATGACCCCACCTGACTCCTCCCAGGCACATAGAGAAGTCCAGACACCAGTGCTGCTGAAGTCTAGACACTACAGCCAACGCCCGTAGGAACCCTGACCCCAAAGATGCCAATCTGCACCACAGGCCAAGTCAGGAGAGTTCTTCATGCCTCAACCTGCTAGGAGGCAAACCAGCAGAAAGGGGGCACAGACCCGAGGGAGCAGTGGCCCCAGGCTCCACTAGGACCCAAGATGTGTAAACCATCTATGTCATATGGAGCTGGTTTTGTCCAAAGCTCGTCATAAAATCAATCAACTGGAATTTTTTATACTCCCTACTCGAACAGAAACCAGGGTTAAAAAGGGTCAAGGGTGCAGGCTAGTCTACAGAGTCCAAGTGGAGGCACAGCATGGCTAAAGCAGAGCTCTATTGCTCAGGTCTGGGCTCCAGGGCCCCTAGGGGAAAGAACATGAGGCCTAGGAGAAAAACAGAGTTTCGTGACCTTTCCAGGGCTGAGATCTCACCAAGGTCTGAATGAGACAGTTGGTCTCCCTCCTCCCCACTTCTTTCTGCCTGGACTCAGGGGTTTGTCAACATAAGCCTGAGCCTACCTCCAAAAGGCTGAGGAGCATACAAGGCTCCAAAATACCTTTTCTTCTTCCCTTCCACCTTTCCCTCAACCTCATTTATATATTCAACAAATATATTCTTCATCTCATTCCCTTGGAGCATCTATCTCAATTCAGTGCGCAGAGGAAAGCAATCAGATGGGGCTAATTCACACTAAAGTGAAAAGGACTGGCAGGCAAGTGGTTCCATGACAGGAATAACTGCATGATTTGGCAGGAGTTTACGACCCCTAATTGGAGCTCCAAATGGAAGGCTATTTGCTCTGCCTACTCTCATAATTCTACGTCCTCTTGTTCTGGCCCCACAGAGCTGCTAAAAGCTGCAAGTTAGGTCATAACTTCCCACAGTAGCCAGCGTAATGCCACCATAATAACCTCTGTAGCCCTGGGACTCTCGTGGAAAGCGGGGAGGGGCTATGCACAGGTGGGGGATGCCTGCCAGGTCTTGCCTTCCACATGTGTATATGCTCGGTACACGTAGGCATGGTGCACACTCATGTATACAAAGGCACACTCTAGATGAGCTGCTGCTTGAGGCCAGGGAGTCCACCTGCGGGTCTCTCACGGCCCATCCATAATGCCCAGCCCAGCCAACTCTCGGCGTAGGTGTGCAGCCGGGCACACTATCTCCCAGAGCGATCCACTCCCCATCTCAGACACATCAGCCTTCCTAAAGCACAAGTCTGGTCAGGTACCTCCAAGTCCAAAATGCCCACAAAGACCCCATCTCCTATGGACAAGGGCCAGCCCCTCAGCCTGGCATCCAAACCTCCATGACACATGCCAACATTTCTTCCCCCATCTTCTCTCCCACTACTTTCCAGCATGTGCTCTGATATGTTCATCACAACAGGCAGGGCGCTATTTCCCAAACACACGCCGTAACTTCCCAGTTGCCTCAGCTGCTCGCTACCCATTTCAAACAACGAACATTTACCCACCCTTCAAAGTCCAACTCAAGGATCACCTCCTCCATGAAGCTCTCCTCTTTCATGCCAAATGCCTGAGACTCATCCTTTTCTGAAACCCTCAGCACTGTGTGGCTCTCCCTTGTGGTTTTCTTCACATCCCACCCTAACTGCCGGACCATGCCACCCACCCCACTGCCATGAGCCCATGAAGCGGCAACCTGGCAAACATATCCGAGACACCCAGAGTGGCCAGCACCGCATCACGCACACACTAGACCCTTGGCAAAGAACGTCTACTGGCAAAGGATTAAGCACAGGACAGGAGAGCCTTCCAAGAGAGACTCCTGGGGCCTCTGGCCAGCCTTACACACTGCTGATTGTCTGGGCACCCGCCCTCCCTGCCCAGGGAGAACACCATAACCACGGACCAGGCATCATGGCTCAGCCTCAGTGACGCCTGTTTTTATGGCCCATGTTGCTCAGCTGGAGCCAGCAGCTCCTCGGAGCCATGTGACACAGGGGAGGGAAGCCGGCAGTCCCCGAGGACCTATTCTTCACTCCCTGTAGCTCCAGCTGGGTAAAAACTGTTTTCTTTTCCATTACATAAAGATGTTTCCAATGGTGACAAACCTACCAACAGATAAAAGCCCTGTGGGTGTGATTGAGGAGTGGAGGGAGGCTGCAGGTCAGTGGCAGGACCGGCCAGCCAGCCACACGTGACTCCTCCAACAGGCAACGGAAAGGGAGACCAGCTCTGACCTAAATCAGAGCCAGCACGTTCTGCTAGCAGGGCGCCTCAGTCCTTGCTCTGCAGACACGGTCTGGGGGGTACTGCTCCAAAGGGGGACAATCAGAGCAAAAACACATGGGGTTAAATGCACCCCACCCAGCCAGGGCCTCTCCACAAGGCTGCAGTGAGGAAACCAGGTTTCGTAAGCTTTATGGGGCTGCAGGGGTGCAAGAGGCTGGACATTCAGGTCTGGCCATGAAAATAAGCATGGGACGGTCACCAGAACCCAGGCTGAGAGGCCCAACTTGCCCTACAACTCAGAGCAGTGCCCTGACCTCAGTTCCTTGCTTCCTGTCCTGTTGGTATGCAGCTACCCAAGGTCCCTCTGAGAGGGCAGACATCAATGGGCATAGAAAACCATGCAGACCCTCATATGTACAGGCTGATGACACGGGGCAGGGGGTAGTTGACACAGGCTGGCTTTGTAAGAATCACCTCTGGCCCAGTAACTCCACCCATGGGGAGTTACCATAAGGAAATAATCCTAATTAGAGAAAATAATCTTTATGTATGTGTATATTAATCACAGTGTAATTTGTGATTGTAGAAAAAAATAGAAAGTGTCAGATAGCTGAGAACAGGGAAATAATAAAGTAAACTAAGTTTCACCTACTCAATGGAGCCATTCAAAAATTTTTCAAAGACTATGATTACACAGATAATAGTGATGAGTGACATAATTGAAAATGTCACAATACAGCTACACTTGTACCATTTCTTACGTTTTTTGAGTTTAAATGTTCAATTGTACATTTTGATATGTACAAAAAGACTGAGAATGTTTGAAATATATGCATAACTCCCACTTTGCCTAAGTTTTTAAAAAGCTATGTGCTGAGGCACTTACGTGGCTCAGTCGGTTGAGCATCCAACTTCAGCTCAGGTCTGGATCTCACAGTTCATGAGTTCGAGCCCCGCGTCGGGCTCTGTGCTGACAGCTTGGAGGCTGGAGCCTGTTTTGTTGGAGTCTGTGTCTCCCTCTCTCTCTCTGCCCCTACCCCACTCATGTTCTGTCTCTTTCTCTCTCAAAAATAAATAAACATTAAAAAAATATATAAAAAGCTACATGTTGGGAAAATATTAGAAGATAGTCTGTTTATGTAGTAAACGGGTAACTTTTTCTATTTTAATATAGTTTTCAGGTACTCTTTTATGAATAAAAGAATAAAAGAATATGAATAAAAGAATCTAGTTTCTTTTAAACTAGAAAAAGAAGTAAACATATTTTAAAGGTAGCTCAGGAACAAAAGGGTGACCCTTAGGCTCCAGGAAGGGGAGGGTGACGAGAGGTTTCAACACAGAGAAATAACCCGCATGTCTGGGGCAAGCACCAGACAGGACCTCTTGAGACAGAACTCAGAAGAACACAAGCTTTTCTGACCCAGCCTTCCTGGGTGGGACCAAGTGCTTATGACCCACCGTACTCCCTTTCTCATTATCCCAGAGGAAAAAGAACTCTGTGAAAGAAACAAAATAACCAAAGTAGCCAAAATGCACTAATTACACAAGAACAAAACCAACAACAAAGCACAAAACAGCAGTAATTTCTATGATTAAAAAAAAAAAACAAAACAAACGAATTTCAAAAAGGCAGCAATAAGGAGCCATGACAAACTCAAGACAGCACTAACGGTGCTGGAAAACAAAGCATCCTTCCAAAAATTGCAGGATGTGCCGAAGGATCTGGCCGGCAGGGGTTCCGCGACACCGCCAAGTGCTGTGCGGCAGCCAGACTGCTCAGCAGAGACGCCCGGACTCCGCAGGAACTCCCAAGACTGCTCGTTCCGTTCTATGACTATCAGATTTTAGTAACTCCCAGTAACTCTCTTCTTAGGACGTGGACTCTGGGCGGATGTAAAAGTGACTCTCTGGCAACACACTACCATCCACCTAAAGAAGGGACTCCCTGTTTGGGCACATCAACTCCTTCCCCACCTGACACCGGCCCCTCAGAGGCGTGATCCCACTTGGACGGAAACTGAAATCTGATCTATTGCAGAGACAGCAAAGCTCTGGCCACAGCCTTGTCCCTGCAGACATCGCCCCCCTGGGCAAGGCCAGGCTTTAGGGCAGGGCCAAGTCAGAGAGCAGAGGGGTGGCAGCCTGGGGCTCTCAAACTCTCCTCATCTCCCTGGTCCTGTCTAGCGCTGTGAGGCACATCTAGCGTTGCTTTGACCATCCCCAAGGAGCTGTGTTTCCCCTACCTCTGGGTGGCCCACAGCATGGCCTGGCCTAGAGTTCAGCACATGCTGGGTAGTGACCTACCAGCTGATGAGGGAGTGGGGGTGTGGGGGATGGGATGGAGGGAGGGGAAAGTCAGGCAGGCCTCCTCCCAGATCTCCTGCTGTCCTTTGTCAGTTCTTCCCTCACAGCATTTCGCTGAGCCAATCACACATGCAGGACAAAAGGGCTAGAGCCAGGCCCTAACGGCCCATCTAGCCAAGACATTTCAAATTAGTTTAATCACGGAAACCTTTACCAAACAGAATCCTGCTCCAAAGCTTCACCTATGCAGCAATCAGGATGGACTGTGGAGGTAGAAGAGAGAGGTAGGCTAGGGTAGAACCCCTCTGCCCTCAGCCTCCCAGAACCGCAGAAACCCACAGGGGGATGCCTGTAAGCCTGGACTCCTCTGAATGCAAGACGAAAGAGCTCACCAGATCAGCCCCCTCATTTTGCAGGTGGGGAGCCTGAGGCCTAGAGAGGCAAAGTGGCTCAACAAAGGCACACAAGTGGCTGGTGGCAGGGCTGGACTAGCACTTATGTCTGTGTCTTCCCAGAATCCAGGACAGCAGGAACCACACCTTCCTCCCATGTGCATCACCCACGGCACCAGCACTGGTCCTGCCCAGAGGGATACGATAGAAGGAGCTACTATTTGGAGAAGCAGCCCTCCAAGTCAGACTGACCGGGGCAGTTAAGACTGCCACTTAAATGGCTGTCTAACCCTGGGCAAGTCAACTCCTCGGTCTCCCAGCTATGACGGCACAGGGCGGGTGGGAGGACTCCGTGGGCTCACAGAGCTGCACTGGCTTCTGCGAAGAATCACAAATGTTACCTCTTCCTCCACGCCCTCCTCTCTCCATCAGACTCTTGCTCAGTGACGCTTCCTGAGCCCTTGCCTTCCAGCTAAGAGAACACTCAGAGGCCTCTGTGTGTGCAGGGATTTGCCTTGTGGAGACAAAGTCACAGCCACAGTGGGTGGGCTAGAATTGCCTGTGGAGTCCAAGGACACCACACTGCCAAGGGGAACCCGGCTTCAACCTGCAACTCCTGAGCTCCTGGCCAACAGGCCCCTTCAAACACTGGTGGCTCCTGACCCTGCCTTCACATCTGGTTTGCTGGGCCAAAGCAGCGGGCCTCCACCAAATGGCCTGGCTGTCCCCTGGGGGATCAGGTTCTGCCTGGTCTGATTGTTGGAAACCCATCCAGTCACAGATCAGGTCGCAGCTACCCCAAGAACCAGGAACTCCTCTCCCCATCCCAAAAACCTCAGGCCACGGTTCACCAGCCCAGAAACTGGAGGGAATATTCAGGGCTCCAGAATCAATCAGGGACCACTGGGAGGAGGAGAACCCAGCAGCCTGGGACACTCCACCAACAAGAACCCTCCAAGGGTTCTAATCCAAGGATGACCAGACCTGCCAGCATTTCTACACAAGCCCAACCTATCACAGACCAGACAATCAATCTCTTCTGCCCCAGAGGGACCAAAGCCCAGAAAATCCTTTGATTGTGCATCGAAGTTTCAGAAAAATCTTAGTTATAATTTGCACCTCTCACATCTAGATTGGATTTTTTTTTAATTTTTTTAAATGTTTATTTTCGAGAGAGAGACAGAGAGAGAGAGAGTGAAAGCAGGGGAGGAATAGAGAGAGAGGGAGACACAGAATCTGAAGCAGGCTCCAGGCTCTGAGCTGTCAGCACAGGGCCTGACGCGGGGTTCCAACCCACAAACCGTGAGTTAACAACCTGAGCTGAAGTAGGACGCCCAACTGACTGAGCCCCAAGACTGGATATTTTAAAGTCAGATGAGTACAGGTAAAAACTAGAGAGAACAGGATCACAGATTTGGATGGAGGATTCTCCAGTCCAACCTGCCATTTTACAGATGAACAAACATGGTCCCAGAGGAGAGTGTGTGTGCAGGGAGAGAGTCAGGCCTGGAGCCCAGATGTCCTGCCTGAGTCTGGGGATACTACACCGCACAACTCCCACTGTCCTCGTGAATGGGCCGCAGCGTCTGTGCAACCCAGGGCCCTGCCCTTGAGTCTCTGGGCAGGAAGCTCTCTCACACAAAAGGCGTGCCTGGCACCCTTGTCTTCTCCCTCGTGCCTCAGCGGAGCTCTCCTCTCTGAAACTGGAGAAGCACTGGAGCCAGGGGAATAGACGCAAAAGTCAAAACCCAGGGCTGCCGCCCTGCAGTCCAAGTTACCTTTGGGCATAATCTGATGCATGGCGACCGAGAGGAAGAAGATAGAGTCGCTGTAGTAGGTCCCTGAGCCAGCACTGAAGTGCTTCTGCATGGCCTCCACCACCGGGAAGAGCTTGTCCGTCAGCACGCCGACATCATGGAAGACAACCTGCGGCAGGACACGAGGAAACCACAGGAGTGAGCAAACTGGCTGTAGACACCCGGCACGCACTGCTTCCCCTCCAGGGGCCACGAGCAGGGCGTCCCAAGCGAGAGTTAAGAAAACGAGGAATGACGGCCAGTCGGCAAAGACTTAGCTATGAGGATCGGGACACCACGTGTCAGAGTTGTGCAGGCATGCATGCTGGGGGGCACGCAGTAGAGGAGTGGGAGCAGTCCCCATTCTGATCTCTGCTTCTGAACTCCAAGCCAGGCCACCCTGAAACTGGAACCTGTGTTAAAATGTCCAGTCCCGAGATCCCGGACCCGCAGCGAGTCTGGGCTTTGCCGCCGCCAGTGGCTGCTACAGGTGTCGGATGATCTACCTCCCTGTCCCACAGTGTGAATGGGGACAGGGCCACTGGAAAACGGCCCCGGGAAATGCCTAGTGCTGCAGCAGACTCATCCATAAATGCGACCAGCATTTCCTAAGGGTCCCCGACACTTTGGAGGCACAGTAAGAGGTACAAGGAATAACCAGGCACCTCTTTCTTAGGGTCTAGAAAGGTCACCAGCTGCTGGACCGAGCTCTGCAATTTATGGAGCACACACAGCAATGCCTGTGACAACCCAGGACTTCAGCGAGGCAGATGTCACTATTATATAGCTCTATTATAATTACAAATTATTGTAGTTACAAATGAGAAAGAAGATGCTCAGAGAAGGGACACTTGCCCAAGGTCACATAGCTACTAAGTGGCAGGGCAGAACTTGAACTCTGAATCTGGTCTCTAGATTCCACCAAGTTTCACGATCTTTCCACTATAAATGCATCCTTTGTCTCAACAGTGATGGCATCAACGTGACCGGGGCCCTAAGGAGTTGGCTTTTCCTTGCTTGACATCATTCCAGATCATAAATCCGTCCCACCTGTAGCCCAGCCTCACACAAGCTACCAAATTACCACACACTCCGCTCACACAGGCCTTGCACGGTCTCCCTGTTGCTCCGTGTGCTCCCCAACCTATAGAAGACTTCACCGCAGACCAGTAGCACTCAATGCGGCCCAGGCCAGAAGCCTGGATGTTCCTCCTCCTCTCTCCTCAGCCCTCACAAGAGATCTGCTGAAGGCCCCTTTCCCCTGGTAACAGGACAGAACAAGCCTGCCGGGTTGCCACTTGCCACTCAGCCACCCCTATACCGACTCCGGGGCACCACGAGCTGAAGGAGAGGCCCGGCGAGTCCCCCGACTGGCTCACTCACCTGGTCAGCAGCTCTGCCAGCAGGAGAAAAGACAGGAGGAGAAAAGGTGTGGGTGGTGCCCCAGAAGTCCTCAAGTGGGTGGGCTCCATCCCGTCAACTACCTCTGCCCCTCCCTTTGCTCTCCCAGACTCAGTTTGTCACCTGCCCAGCCTGCATCTCCAGAGCCTTCAGGTGCCAGATGGCTACAATAACCACCTGTCATAGCCCTGCGGTAGTCGGCGAACCGCCCTGTCCCCTTCTCCCTACTTTAGGTTGAGCTCTGGGCCAGAAACCTGTTCATCTTAACTCCCTTAAGTGTTTGCTTTTGTCTGTAAGTCTGCTTAAATCTCGGAACACCATTAAACTTAGAAACACTTTCAGATTGTGTTAGCTTCGTCATTCCTGTATCTCTTTGCAAGTCTTTTAAAAATGTATTCATGTTCCTCCCCTAAGGAGAATAGTTATTTTCCTTTATCCTTTTCCTGGCTCCTTTTTCTTTTTCATGACTTCTCAACCTGAGATGGGGAATCCTGACCAGTTCTGCTGTTCCCCGACACAGATGGCAAATGATGCCTTCCACCTCCTACACCAGCACCCCCGCGCTCCCCTCACCCCACCCGTGACTTCCAGGCTGCATGAGCAACCACAGACCCTAGGTTTCCCCACCTCCTCCCTTGTCCCCTCCAAACCAGCCTCTATTGTGCCTCTCGAGCAACTTTCCAAACACCCAAATTCACTTCCTCTCTCCTTGGCTTCAAAACCTCCAGTGGCTCACTGCCATCGGTTACTGTCTAACTCCTCAGCAAGGCATCAGAGATCCTGCACTGGTGATTCTGGATGCCCATGACACCCTCCCTCCTCCGGAGACTGGGAAGAACTGAACCAGGCTGTCCCCACCATGTCCTGCATCCTTGTATATCTGGAACTCCTCCCAGCCCCCATGTGTCCAGTAAACTCTTACCCAGTCTCCCAACCTTGATCAGACATCAGCTCTGGCCTTGGCTCAGCCTCTCACGGTTCATCACGCCCTCCTCTGCACTCTCTATCACACAGAGAGAGGTTCCACTTCCCCATCTGACTCTTCTACAGGTCTCCGCTTCTGTGTCTGGTAGATGAGGGGCTGGGGCCAGAGGCTATGACTGCTCTGTGCCCCATGCCCAGCCCCTAGCCACAGGACAGGCCATCACAGAGGTTTGTCAAACTAAATGAACTTACTGGGGCGCCTGGGTGGCGCAGTCGGTTGAGCGTCCGACTTCAGCCAGGTCACGATCTCACGGTCCGTGAGTTCGAGCCCCGCGTCGGGCTCTGGGCTGATGGCTCGGAGCCTGGAGCCTGTTTCCGATTCTGTGTCTCCCTCTCTCTCTGTCCCTCCCCCGTTCATGCTCTGTCTCTCTCTGTCCCCAAAAATAAAATAAATGTTGAAAAAAAAAATTTTTTTAAAAAAACTAAATGAACTTACTAATTTAGCAATGAAGGCACTAAACCAACCTGAGATGATACAGAATATGGATAACAGAATATCTGTTATATGGAAATAATAACACCTACCTCCTAGGATGGCTTTTAGGACTGCCTGGGACAAGTAGATAAAGCACCTAGCTCAGGGGCTGCTACACTGCACTTACTCCTAAGTATTAGCATTCTGCCCCCTGTCCACATCCTCGGTCCCCTGAATCCCCTCTCCTCGCAGATCAGTCTTAACTCATAAGCCAGCTTTTCCCTCGGAGCCTCATTACACCTCCAAACCATGGCTGGAAGGAGGAATTTGACAAGAAGCTAGAAGCTGACAAGAGGGCTCTCTCGGAAATGGAAGCCTCTGTATTCATTAAAAAGGAAGACAGAGAATGGATATATACAACCAAACACACACACACATACACGCGCAGAGGAGAGCCTGCCAGAGCTAGGCTGGGAGAGACAGGTTTCAGCAGCCAGCTTCTTCCCCCTCCCCGGGCCCCCACTTCACCCCAAAGCTTCACGGGAGACAATTACCTCCTATCAGCATTAATAGATTTATGAGGACAAACTGTACTCAGCACATTGTTCCAAATGCTGCACAGTGAAGCAGCCTGCTCCAGTGAATATTTCATATAATAAATCTACTTAAAGACAAATTAATATGTTCCATGGACACGTAGCAAGAAGCAAACCACAGACACTACAAGTGTGAATCAAAACACCCAGGCCTACCAGGGTCTAAAACCAGTTTGCAAACTGTGATCTTCCAAGGGCAGGGGCAGGGTCTGGCACACTCTAAAGTCCCCAGTCCAGCCCCGGGTCTGGTGCCTGGCACCGGGCGGGGGGGGGGGGGGGGGTGGTGCAGTGAGGCAAGAGGGGTGCAGTGAGGCAAGGGTGAACCGAGGGAGAGGGGCAGAAAAAATGTCACCCCTTCCTCTCTTCCTTCAAATCCCCAACCTCAGGGGCTGCAGGAAGAATCACCATACAACCTAGAAAACCAGGAGGAATATAAAGTGACTCCCATATTGAAGGCAATTGGCCAATGAGATCTCAAACAATGGATTGCACAAACTTGACTCTATAGTTTGGGGGAATTTAGATTAAAAAGTCAGGGGTGCCTGGGTGGCTCAGTCGGTTAAGCGTCCGACTTCAGCTCAGGTCATGATCTCATGGCCCGTGAGTTCGAGCCCCGCATCAGGCTCTGTGCTGACCGCTCAGAGCCTGGAGCCTGTTTCAGATTCTGTGTCTCCCTCTCTCTCTCTGCCCCTCCCCTGTTCATGCTCTGTCTCTATCTCAAAAATAAGTAAACGTTAAAAAAAAAAAAATTAAAAAAAAAAAGATTACATTAAAAAGTCAATCACTATTTGTAACTTTTATTGATTTATTTATATACACACACTTAAAATTAAAATACCATTACTTATAAAATACTGTTTTTCCCACACCCAACTTACAAAATGATTTCTTTAAGCTTTTCATGGGCCTCAATATTAGTGCCTTTATCAACCTGAGTTGAGTCATCCAGAGCCATTTTCCAGAACACATCATTCTTGTCATCCATTTAAGATGTTGAATACAGGGGCGCCCGGGTGGCTCAGTCAGTTAAGCAACCAACTTCCGCTCAGGTCATGATCTCACGGTTTGTGAGTTTGATCCCCGCGTCGGGCTCTGTGCTGACAACTCAGAGCCTGGAGCCTACTTCAGATTCTGTGTCTCCCCCTCTCTCCACCCCTCCCCTGCTCATGATCTGTGTCTCTCAATAATAAATAAACGTTAAAAAAAAAAGATGTCGAATACAGCTTCTTGTGATTTTACGTGGGATGGTGTCATTGGAAATGGTATCCCAACCCACAAGGATCCATGTTCATACCACCAAGGCAGTTGGGTTTTTTATCAGCCTATAATTACCTATCTCCAGCCACTTACTATCTTCCTTTTATTAGTGATCTTAAAGGCTCACTCGTATCAATATTCTACACTTGTAATTATGAAATCAAAACCCCAGGAATAATGACTAAATCTGTGTTAAATGTATTTGCCTCCTTTTATTTTTAATTAATTCTGTCAAGTGACTTCTAGAAGCACTTAAATTCAGTAATGACTGAGGTTGTTTCAGGCTAAGGTGTTCTCAAGCTGTACTTTATTGTTCAAATAAAGCATGTAATTGAGAGAGCACTGTGTAATACAAGAAACTCTGGAAACACCCAACTCTTTTGAAAAGGGCAATTTGGGGATGCGAGAAGAGGGGAAGCTTGCCTCGTATCTACCACGCACAACATGTTCTCGACATTTCCAACGTGAGGAGACCAAGGCAAACAGGATGGCTGGTGCCAGGCAGAGGTCGGCGTCTCTGCCAGCCTGGCCCCGGGCTTGCAGGCATAGACAGGCCTAAAGAGCCAGGTCACTGCTCCCCTAATCGTTCATGGAAGACATAGAGCAATGCCACGCCTTAGCGCAACTTGGTGGAGAAAAGTCATTTACCACTTGGCATGCCCTACTGGGAGTCACGTCACACCGTGATCCTGGAGCCAAGAAACGAGGTAACAGCAGCTGGCTCTGCATACAGACACCGGGCTTCCAGGAAACACCAAGGCAAGGTCTGCCTGAAGAACAGGACCTCCTCCAGCCGCAGACACGGTGCCACAGGATGGCGACATTGCCTCCCCGCGCTCAGCCAGAGACTGTCCCCAGAAGAGATGCTGGAGGGAAGAATGACAACACAAAGCTCTGGGAAACCACCCAAATCTAACCTTCCTGGTGCACCTGCCACAGGCCGGAATCCATGTCCCGCAGGAACAGCAAATGGGTGTCTGCTTGCCCCAAGGGGCTGCCCAGAGCACTGGGTAGGAAGCCTTCGGCCCCTACGTCTGGACTCATGCCACCACCAGCACCGATGTCCAGCAGTGGGTGGGCAAACTCACCCCCCAAGAGCTACACCCCAGTGCTATGGGAGCCCAGTTCCAGCCCCTCCCTAATGTGACTTTTATCACTTCTGCAAGATGTCCTAGGTGTAATTTAATTTTGCCAGGCAGAAGCACAAACAGCTGAAGAGGAAAAAAGAAGCCTGCTCATCTAATTTCCAAAGAATCCCCAACATCCATCCTCATGACCCACTTTACTACCGGCTCAAAAGCTACAGCCCCTCCTGCCATCCTCACGACAAGGTGTCCAGTTGCTACAGAACATTGTGTCTGGCTCCCTCCCCACCCTCATCTCCACCCCACACTTACTGCACCATCAGAAGTTTCCAGATAACCAGATCTGCAGTTAACGTGCTGGGACTCCTAGAAGATTCCCAACATTTCAGCACAGTCCATTTCCCCAAAACCTCGATCCAGCTAGGGAAGGAGGGACAAGGAGGAAACACGCTGTAAGAGAAACAGGTCCAGCACCTACAGAAGAGACCCCTGGACAGTAGGTGATTCAGGGCCGAACAACATCAACCAGCAAGCGGTAGCCCCACTGTCAGGAGGGGATCCAAGGCTCTCCAACTCCAGTGTGCCGACTCCTGGGTCCTCGCCCCAGGCACGGCGAGTCAGTTTGCAGGAAAGCTCAAAAATCATTTCGAAACTGCCCCGAAGTGATTGTACTGCAGGTGGTCCTCAGTGTGAGCAGCGCCCCACTGGACTCAGTGCCAATCACATGGCCTCAGGGTACTGGTTGGGCTCAACTCTAGAAATCACACTGCAGGAAGGCTGTGGGCAAACTCCCAGAGCATGTCCAAAGGAGAAGACCCAGGTGGCAAGAGGTCCCGAACCTCTTCACCTGAGGTGCAGCTGGAGGACCTGTGGGTATGTGCCCCGGTGGGTAGGGAGGAGAGGACTATACAGTCTCACACACGTGCCAGGTCACTCTCCAGCTCCTCCGTCTCTCCTCACTCATGTTTCCACCATGTTTTATTTTCTTGCCTGTAATGGAGAGGGGGTAAATGTCAAAGGTGAACCCCTACCTGCTTTCAAACCTCAATTCTCTGTTGACTCAAGAGCCCCTAACAAGGGAATCAAGCATCAGCCCCGAGGAAGAGCAGGCCACCATGACAGGAGGAGAGAAGAACCCAGAATAAGGAACTGGACACAGTGCCTTCTGTGTGCCCACTGTGGCTGCACCAACATGTCTTACCCTTTGCCCTGTGACGTCCTCCTCACCTCCAGTGGTAAGGGGGTCTCTGGCAAGCAGGTAAGGAGATAAAGACCTTATAGCATAGCAACGTACACAGATTGTGAAGTTGACAATAACAAGGAAAAAGTTGGAGTGTCTTGTAGGTGCTCTGCTCTGTAGACCTTCAAACACTCGGGCCCTCCCAGGGAATTTCCAGGATGACCCCACGGAACTACAGCAAACCACTGGGAAAGAGCCACGTCCTTGGAAGGCGAACACATGGAGAGGAGTGAAGAGAGACAGAAGGAGTGGCCCAAACACTCCTCCGTGGCTGACTATGAATGAACCATAAGGTGGTTCCAAAAGAAAAATGGAAGCATGAAAAAAATAAAAATAAAAAGGTCAATGCCATCTTCTGGACTCTGTGTTCATGACCACCTAATAGTGACATTAGACCGTGGCTTCTCAACCTTCCAGATATTCTTGACACGGGTGAGGGGCTCCATAACCAGAAATCTGTAATTTCTACAGCACAATACATCCAGCCAGTTTCACCTTGCCACTCGTCACCTGCCACCCGGCCTCCAGGCCCCAGTTCCCTCCTCTCAACACTTAGCAGTCAAAAACAAATGCCCTAGTCACTCCCCACTTTTTCCAGCACTCACTAAAGAATACATTTAGTGATCTCTTTAAAGCAGTCCCTACATAGTGGTTATAATCATTCCTTAATTTACCTCTTTTACAAAAGAGGAGGTTTGGTTTTGTTTTTGTTTTTTTTACATTTAATGCTAAATTTTCTGGCAGTACGAGCCAATTTTCTACAGTATAATGTTTTCCACCTCAAAAGATAAGAGAAGGTAGGAGACAGAAGGAAAACAGCCAAAGGATGGAAGAGATGGAAGGAGAGAGAGGAAACTACAGCATCAGGATTGTGCTGTGAAGTCTTAGGATGTGCTGTCTGGTCTATCTACTCACCGAGAGGTCCACTAACTGTAGACCAGTTGGGCCTTCTTCACCAGATTCCTTCATCTGTTCTGTTTGTGTGGTAATCTCCCATGACCTGTGACCTCCCAAAGAACACCGCAGTCTTACCAAGAGTGGCACCCAAAGGGATGCACTTAGTCAGCTCCAGCTTCAATCTGACAGGCAGGAAGTGGCCCCAGGCAGGGGGCCTGCCCCACGAGGTCCCCACTCCCCTCTTGGCTCTCTGGTAGGGGACACAGCTGGAGCCCAAGCAGGGATCCATGGTACCCTCCTAGCTCGGACCAGTCAGACTCCAGGATGACCTCCACCATTGGCCACCTTTCCTAGGTTTCATGAAACCCCTTGCCCAGTGCTTCCCTAGATGTGGCAAACCCCTTGGGTGGGAGGGAAGGGGGCAGGGGAGTACAAAAGATACTTCTAAGGGGCACGCAGACTACTCACTTTAATACTTATGGACTGATTTTGGTATGTAAAATACTAGAAAATTAGTGAAAACACTTCAGAACTATGATTTCACAGATAACACCTAAAGAGAGGAAAAGGAAAAAGATGTAAAGAGGAGGAGCCGGTTTAAAATACACATTAAGTAGGTAACGCGGCAGGCAGTTATGGGATTTGGGCAAAAACCGTGAAGGAAACGTTCCAATGACCTGACTCTGGAGACACTGCTCCGTGTGCATCACCTCTTTTCGTGGGTGAGATGATGTGTTTAAAATGCCAAGCACAGCACCAACAGCTCGGAGTCGTTCACAGCCTGAGCGCCTGCCTTCCCCAAGGTCGGCCTGGCTGGCGTCAGAAGTGGATCTCCTGGCTCCTCCAGGGCCCCTCCACCAACCCCTCCTGCAACTTCCAGCCAAGAGCCCCGCCCCCACCCCAGGCACGTCAGGGCACCACACTCCTCTAACCTGCCAGCCAGGCGCTGGCACCTGTACATCGTGGCACCACGAGGAAATGAGACAAAACGTGTGTCAGCAGCAACGTGGACAAATAGGAGCTCATCCCACCCTTGCCGTGACCGTGCCCTCCATAAAGGGGACGTCGCCTGTCCAAGGCCACCTGCTGGATGGCTGAGGCCCAGATCTGAGCCCAGGCCTTTTTGATCCTAGAATGCGAGCAACCTGCCAGTCACAGGGGACTGCCCTCATTCCATCTTTCTTCTTGTATTCCCTCACTGGGGGCAGAGCCCCACTGACTTTCCAGCCTTCTGGAAGCCACAAGGCCGTGCCTGAATGACGTCTAGCGTAGAGGCCCTCGTGCCCCTAAGCAGCCTTTCCCTGGAGGGTCCCGAATCCCGCACTCCCCCCAACCCCACTGCTTGTGCCTGTTCAGGCCACTGTCCTCTCTCCTCTGGGCCAGGACACCAGCCTTGTAACGTGTCTCCCCTTCGTTGTGTCCTCCACACAGTGGCCAGAGTGGCTCTTCTCCACTGAAAACCCAGCCACAGCCCCTCCCATCACCAGTCAAAGCCAGCATCCTCACCGGCCCTTCTGTGTTCCTCCCGTAGGGCCCCCAGGCTGCTCCCCCGCTGCCACACCAGGTGACCTGCCACCCTGGCCTACACTCTTCCTCATGGCTGTGTGACCAGCTCCACTTCTTCAGGCCTCTGCTCAAATGCCACCTTCTCAGTGACGGTGTCCCTGCCTATCAACTAGAAATTATGACTGCCCCACACTCCTGAGGCCTCTCATCCTGCTAATGTACTGTGTAACTTACTCACCTCCTAGAACATGGCACAATTTCCTCATTTGCTTATCATGGAACAAGAAACAGATGAAATGAAACCCAGCCCTTTTTGAGCCTCTGTCCAGGCAGCAATGTAGACAAATGTTACTAGCTCATTTAATCCTCTTCCTGCCAGAATGTGAGTTCCACAAAGGCAGGACATTTGACTTGTTCTGCCTCTTCTGTTCATTGATACACCCAGCATGTTTCAATGTCCTGGGGCACTGCTGGCACCTATCGGACTCGCAGTAAGTATGGCTCAGTGAAGGTTTCACAGAGCAGCCACATTGCAGCTATATGGAACTTAAACATGCTCATCACCATGAAAGCAGCGTTCCTTTGCTCTGGCTTTCCTGAGTGTCCCCCAAGGACCAGCAGCAGCCCTTGGCTTCCCTTCTGTTGGTATTAATCTGCTTTGGCCCTAAGCCCCTGGGATCCAAGGATCTTCCCTCAAACTGTATGAGAAAACAGACCACTTCACTAAGGGGATGGATTCACAGCACAGGGAAAAGACCGGTCACCAAGGAGCACGAGGCCACTGCCACCCTGCAACGGCAGGCCCCCAACCTCCGCTCAGAACCCTCCCCCCCACTCAGCTGCCAGAGGCTCAGGCCTAGCGGCCCGTGGCTAGGCAAGTGGAGACCACTTTGCTAATCGCAAAAGTACAAGTGGGAGGGCAACGTGTGTGGAGCCAAGAGGCCACACGGGTCACTGATGCAACCCTCACATTTCAGACAGGGAAACTGAAGCCCAGGGAGGGGAAAGAGGCTCTCCCCAGGTTACACGGCAGGTCACTGCCCCACCGCCAGGCCCTGTGCCATCTCAGACAGCACTGCAGCAGTGGAGGTGAGACTCAGGAAAAGGGTACTCCACCTCTAGCCGGAGGCACCCTCCTCTCTGCGCTCTGCCACAGAGATTCTGGAGATGCTGGGGAACACTGGTCCAAGTCTCATCATGACCAGAACACTCGGGGTGGTGCTAAGGAACACTCAGGTTTGCCCTCAAAGTGTCCCTCCTATCCTATTCCGAAAGTGGCCCTCAAGGTTCTACCTCCTGACACAAAGACAGCAGGGCCCACGCCAGGAAAAGGAGTCTGCGCACCAAATGCTCGGGAGAACGTGGAGCGGGCAGGGAGCCCCACCCGGGGCAGGAGCTTACCGGAACTCGGAAAGACGCACGGACTCCTGACCAGGAGATGCCTGTCCACACGTGGGCCCTGGAGAAACTCGAGCACATCTGTACACGTGGACACGTACCTGACGTTCACTGCGGCGAGGTCTGGGGTGACAAAAAGGGAAGAAGCCAGCCACCTCTAGCAGGAAGATGGAGAAACGGGTCTGCCCATAAGGAAATCCTACACGGCAGTCAAAGTGCATGAACAGGACCCATGCGTATCAACTTGGATAAATCCCGAAACCATACACTGAATGAAAAAGAGAAGTATCAAAAGGATATATAGAGAGTATGTTTATAACTGTTTAAAATATAGAAAGCAATAAAAAATACACATACACATTTTTGGGGACACATATATGTGTGGTAAAAGTACAAAATCACAAATTCCACAAAGCTCACCACCTTCTCATGTATGCTAATGAACACCTCTGGAGGGGTAGGATGGGGAAGAAATAGGAGTGGGCTTTAAGGTAGAGCTATATTTTATTTCTTAATAAAAAAGAATCTGAAGCAAATACAGCAAAATGTTAACACCTATTTAACCCATATAGTATAAACATAATCTGTTACATTTTTTCTGGATTTTTCTCTGTTTTGATGTGTCATAAATTTTCAACGTATGAAAAAATGAAATACTAAAAAATAGAAGACAGAATACAAAGAGGAAAGAAAGCAGGATTGCAAAATGTAAATTAGCTGAAAAACTCTGTAGGATAGAAAGCCAACAGAGTGGGCAACTGAGGAACGTTACTGCTGAGTCCTGATTTTCAGATAGAACTTGTGGGCACAGGACCCACTCTGGGCCATGAGGTATTCCTTACAGAGAGTCAAGGAAGAGCTCCAGGGAACGATTCAAAAGAAGGAAAACACCACACACACAGAGATATTCTCTGTGGCATATTTAGAGTGTGAAAAATCAGAAACTCCCAAAACAGTTTACAAGAGAAATATAATAATGCACTATAACCAGACAAACAATAAATACGAGATAAGACAGAAAGATGGGAAAACATTCTTGAGCTGCACCATCACGTGTGGGTCCCACAGTAAGTGAACCGAGCAGACAACCAAATGTCCCAGCTGTACCAAAAGTATGCCTGTGGGTGGGCAAGACTCAAAGGCGACATGGAAGAATAAAGATGGTTTATTAGAATTAGAGGCATAGTTTTATACTCTCACAGAAGCAGGTCATGAAGGGCTCTCAGTGGGGTCAGCTCCTTGCTCCCACCTGCCCACTCTCCGCCCCCCCAACCCACCCACTCTCTCCCCCCAACCCCCCTTCTCTCTCCCCCCCACCCCCCCCACTCTCTCCCCCCGACCCACCTACTCTCTCCCCGCCAACCCACCCACTCTCTCCCCACAACCCGCCTACTCTCTCCCCCTAACCCGCTTACTCTCTCCCCCCACAACCCACAGCCCAGGAACCAGGCAGATTCCTTGAACGGAATGCTCTCGTGGGGCGGTAAGAATCCCCTTCCGTAATTCCAGGCTATAGCAAGCCCCACAAAGATTTCCATAAATCCATTCCAGATGCTACACATGTCACAGAAAAGGGCTCGGGAGTCAACAGCTCCGGAAACCAAGAGGTTAAGCAGCAGGGTCATCGTATTTCATCTCCCAGAGCCAGCTGCTTGAGACACAGCTTTTGCTTTAGGTAAAGAGAAATGTTTTCATATTGTATTTTTTCTCACAGTCTAACAACTTTCTGAGCGATCCAGATTAGTTCATAACTTCAGTTGTGCACGTTTCTGATCAAAGCAAAAGCTGTTCCATGAGTCTGAAGAAGTAAACGGAATCAACCTCCAGAAACATCTTATGTCCTCCGCAAATACTGCTCACTAACCTCAATTAACTGTTTAGCTGTTTGCTCTTCACTAATGAAGGGAGTCACTAGCTGAGTTGAGTTTTAAACCGGCACACTTAGAAATGATGCTCTCAGACAACTCACAGTGGTGCCTGCCATCAGCTCACACCAGGAGGTCCATGGTAGACCGCAGGGTGACCAGTGTCCCTGAGGCTGGGCACTGTGTGACCACGCTGCCAGGGGGCAGCCCACATGCCCAGCCATTGCCCCTCGCCTTTCCACAGGCACAGCTGGACCCCAGTGGGTGATCAGGGACCTGAGATTTTGGCTATGACTCAGATGTCAGCAGTGGCTGACCAAGGATTGCCAGTTCTCCAGCACTCCATTCCCAGAGACCCAAGACCAAAGTCCCACCAAAATAACAATCACAGGGCACTGGTCCACTTCCCTCCTGGGGCATTTCCAAATCACTGTCTCCTCTCCAGGAGCCATTCTCTTGAGCAGAAAGCTTGTTCTTTTTCCACTGGGAGGAAACTGGGGACCGCAGGGTGTAACCCCACTGGGCTCAGTGACCATCCTGCTCTTACTTGGCATGTACACAGAATACAATAAAGTATGTGGGCCAGAGGATCTCTGTGCCAAACTTGCCCTTTTAGGAGACAAACCTGAGCACCCATGCAGCCAACTTGGGCGTGGCCACCTACAGCGGGATCTGACCTGTGACACTGGCTGAGCAGAGCAGGTGCAGACCAGCAGTGCAGGCTCATGAGATGGCATTCGGGGGGTGGACCCAGGCAGGGTCTGGCTGCTGGAGGTCAGGACACAGACCTGGACAGGATTCATGGGGAATAGGGCAGCCATGCCCAAGGTCCACAGAAGACACCTAGTATGTGCTGGGTACAGACAGATCCTTTAATTCCATCCCCACCACATTTTGAGGCAGGTGCAGGTAAGGAAGGAGTTCAGAGAAGGCAAACAGCTACCCACTGCCTCCTTGAGGGAGGAGCTGCATCCTGACCCAGACCCATCCACAGTCAGCACCATACTCATTCAAGAAACACATGCCCGCCCCCCCCCCCACCCAGGCTGTATTGGGAGGGGGAGCAGACACGCACTGCACCCTTGAGGCTTCCCATGTGGCAGCTTCACCAGCACTGCACACGAGGCCTTCAGAGAGCATGGGCTCTGCAGGTGGGGTGCTTGAGCTGCACCTTAAAGGCAAGCTGGGCAGCAAAAGAGCGGAAAAAGAAGTACCCTGAGCACCTACTGTGTGCCATGCGGATCAGCTTACGTAATGGAGAGCCCGCTCCCTGACCCCCAGAGATCCTCATGACAGACACAGCAGGACTGGGGTTGATGGGGTGCAGACCCCACAGGAGACGACAGTGGGATTCCTTACACCAGCCCCCCGGCTCTGGGGCCTGCACCCAAGGAGACCCACTCAGCTTCACCGCAGAGCAGCTGCTCAGTGGGGTGTGAAGCAAAGCCAGTCTGTGTGAACGACACACAGACGTGTGCAGGGCAGGGTGGGCGAGGCCCGAAAAATCGGTCAGGCTACGAACAAAAACAGAAGACAAACAGGCATACGGAGACCAGCACAATCCAGGACTGGCTTCAGAAACACAAAAAAGGGAAGGCAGGGGCAGGAGACCTGGGTTCCAGCCCTGAGCAAGTCGCTTGGCCGCTCTGGGCCCCAGTTTCCTCATAGGTTACATGAAGGGACAGGACTACACAACCTGTCTAGTTCTCTCCAGCGCTGACCTCCTATTACTTGCAGCCAAACCAGGGAGGTGGGGTTCCAAGCATCATGGTCCTCTGAGACCTACATGCTCACAGAGGCTCCCAGCTGGTTCTACAGGGCAGAACCTAGAGGAGGGAGGAGATCTGCCCCACACAGGCTCTGAGGTTCCCCTGCCCTTCGCAAGCCACCCAGCGGGCCCCGAACCTACTGACAAGGGGAAGAGGCCCCAGGAGGCAGCAAGCACGGGGCACCAGGCCTCCTGGGATCCCCAGCCCTCACGGAGCACTCCCTTTCAGAGATAGAATGACCCACCAAAATAAACAGACATCACAGGCACTAAGGCAGAGTGCTTAAGAGGCAGAAAGACTGCTCAGCCCCTTTAGCTGTATGGCTGTGAGCAAGCTACTAAACCCTCTTCGGGCTCAGGATCTGTGAAACCTCTGCCTAGGGGAGAATACCTCCCTCCTCAGAGGTCTGATCACTCTGAGGATTAAATAGAGGGAGGGGAGAATTTGGCGCGGCCCCTGTCACTTAAATGGTGGCAACGGCTGCTATCAACAATGACAATGGTAAATGTCTGAGAGAGCTTGCATGACTCCACACTCCAAGCCAGGGGTAGAGGCCGAGATATGAATCAGTGTCTCCCAGAGAGGGAGGGAAGAGTCAGCAAGGAGGACCTGGTCAGAGCCATTCCATGAACCACACCAGAAAGAGGTGAACCGTGGCTTTAAGACCCACCCCCGATCTCTTACCCTCGCACTCAGGAAAGGTCTAGGAAGGACCTTGTTCCTTTATAATTTCTAGCACCCAGTTTCCACATGCCAGTAAGAGAGCCATGGAATATTATTCAGGGCTGAAACGTCCCTCCCCATCTTACAGATGAGACACTGAGGCTCAGAGACACTGAAAGGCCTTGTCAATGGCATCCAGGGTCAGAGAGAGCACTAGAACCCAGGAACATGATACCTGGGTAGGACTCTGCCCACCACACCTCAGCTCAAAGTGTCGGCCCCAGGTACCACCTACCAGCTGGGGGCTCTGGGCAGATCAAGAGGCCACAGCAGCCCTACCCTCTCTACCTGCATAAGGTGCAAGAGGTAAGTAAAACCCCAGGACAGAAACACAAGCCAAGCCCCTTCCACCTCCCCTAGACCAGCATCAGTATCTCTTCTTAGTAATACAAGGGAGATAGTTCTGAAACCCAAAAAGAATCTCCAACACACACCTGGCTCTTCCCAGCTGGTCTCAGGTTGGACAACTTCCTGTCTGGAGAACTTATAACAAAAGGCACAAGGAAGGCTTCTTTAAATCAAGAGGCTTCCATAGATGGCCAAGGACTCCAAATGTTGGCCAGACACGTGCTGACAGAATGTTGGAGAGGAACACGGATGCCCAGCAGCCCACTCCTCACTTCCCAGAGGCCCCAGGAGGCAGCCTCACAGCCTGCATTTGTACTTCGGTGCACAAGTATGCCGGCAAATTACCTCCTCCAGTTCACCAAACTTGTGCAGCCTCACTCTACCCTGAGCCCTGGGCTATATACTACATCCTGGAAACACAGAATGAAGGAAGACACAGCCCTGGCCTCCAGGAGCTTGCAGAGGGGCCGATTTCAGCAGAGTGGGAGCTCAGAGGAGAAGGGCCAACATAGAGATGGTCAGGACTGGCTTCCCACATGGCTGGAATCCACCAGAGCTTAATCTTGAAGAGTAAAAAGCTAAGCAGATAAAGAAGGGAGGGGTGGGCGTTCCAGGAGAGGAAGTGACTGAGCAGAGTCTCAGGGGCATGAACGGCTCAGGGTGGACCAAAACTCTGGACAACTGAGTAAGGTAGAGCACTGTCAGAGAAGGCCAGGCCAGGCTCTGTGGCTCCTTCTGACTGTTCTGGAGTCCTGATTGCCCACTCTATGTCTGACCACCGCCAACCAGCCAGAAAGCCAAGCACTCACTCAGCCAGATGGCCCTTCTCCTTCTGGTCATGACTCTCCTGCCAGGTACAAGAGACAAGGCCAGTCTATTGCCCCAGCTGCCTCAGTTTCCCCCTCTGTAAGATGGGGAACTTACTATGCATGCCCATCCCCAAAGCTCCCTGACTGCCACAGACAGACCCTATATCCTCACAAGGCCAGTCTCAGGCACACCAGGAGTCCCCTGCCCTGTGTGTTCCTGCCCCCCAGACATCAGGTGGTCTGGGGCACCCTGAGCAAAGCTTGCACTACGCCTAATCCTGCACAGGTTTTTCAAACAATGACTAATCCACTTGTCCATCTGCCAAAGCCTACAAAGCCCCTCAGATTCCCACACCGACCAGGACTCAAAGAGCCTGGCCATCTGGGCAGGTTTCACAGAACTACATCCCAGACTACCATGATGATCTGGCAAGAGCAAGGGCCCTGCACAACACTCAATGGAGTATGAGCCACAAACAGTAAGGCCCAAGACCCTGCTAGGGGGGATGGGTGGGAACGAGGGATATGAGCAAGTTCTGGGGATAGGTAGGTCTCTCCAGTAGCCTGGCTTTTCAAAACCATTTAGGGGCGCCTGGGTGGCTCAGTCGGTTAAGCATCCGACTTCAGCTCAGGTCACGATCTCACGGTCCGTGAGTTCGAGCCCCATGTCGGGCTCTGGGCTGATGGCCCAGAGCCTGGAGCCTGCTTCCGATTCTGTGTCTCCCTCTCTGTCTGACCCTCCCCCGTTCATGCTCTGTCTCTGTCTCAAAAATAAATAAACATTAAAAAAAAAATTAAAAAAAAATAAAATAAAATAAACCACTTATACTTATTATTTGACAGAATTCTCAAAAACTTTATGAACAATTACTGTGTGCAATCAGACCATGAAAACAAATCAAACACCATTAAAAAGAGATAAATCTGAATAATGCTTGTTTATAGTTCACTATAAACAAGTTTGAGATGGAACCTTCTAGAAACTTCTAGAAAGGAACATTCACAGAGAAGACTCCATCCCTCAAAAGACACAGGAGGATCATCCATGTTGCCTACACAAAGACTATAAAGGGCAGGCTCCAGCTTCATCATCATAACAGGAAACAACAGCACCCACTCCAGAACACAGGCCAAATCAAGCTGGCATTTGCTGAGCCTCTGCCCAGAGCCAGGCATGTGCTAGGCACGCTGGGGAAGGGAAAGATGAAGACTGGGGCCTCATCCTCCCAGCAGAAAAGAGAAAGCAAGGGCACAACTGAACACCAAATGAGGCAAGTATCCAGTGTTTTCAGTGGAGCATACACAGTGCATTGTTAAGAGCAGTTGGGGGTTGGAGGGGAGGATCAGAGAAGAAGAAGAGAACACTGTAGTCTGGGAAACTGAAGAAGACTCAAAAGAACATGAGGACACCCTGTGCTATAGTCTGAATGTTTATGCCCCTGCCCCAAATTCCTATGTTGAAATCCTAAATCCCAGTGTGATGGTGTTTGAAGGTGGGGCCTTGGGGGAGTTGCTTAGGTCATGGGGGCGGAGCCCTCACGAATGGGATTAGTGCTCTTATAAAACAGACCCCATGTGAGGGCACAGCAAGAAGCTGGCAGTCTACAACCCAGAAGAAGGACTTTGCTGGCACCTTGCTGGTACCCTGGTCTTGGACTTCCAGCCTCCAAAACTGTGAGAAATAAATATCTCCTTTGTTTTTAAGCCACCCAATCTGTAATATTTTGCTACAGCAGCCCCAACAGACTAAGACATCATGAAATAAACATGGGCAGAATGCGGTTTTGCAAGCCAGTTCCACTGCCCTCCGAATGAATCAGTAAGCATTGTGCCTTCTAAAGTGATGAGGGAAGAGTCCCTCCTCCCAACACACTACTTAGGAACCATTAGTAGCAGTCACCATTTATTACCCAGCCACCTGCTGCAGGCCAGGCCTCCAGCTGCCTCATTTTATCTCACAGCCACCTGTAAGATCATGTCTGAGGGGAAAGAGGTCAGGGGATTATATCTGGGGCCCTGCTGTTCCCAAATGTCACAGACTCCGTTGGAACACAGGTCTTGGGCTCCAAGCCATGTGCTCCTGCCCTGGCTGGCACAGTACAGACTCTGCTGGTGGCAGAAGTGGTGATGAGCTCCAGTGAGGAGAGGAAGAGGAGACCAGAGGCGGAAAGTGTACTCCCAGGCTGGCCAGACCAGCGCAGGGCAACAGAGGCCAGGCTCCAGGCTCCCTCCAGCCTCTGTCCCACCAGCAGGAGGATCACTTCATGAGGCTGCTTAACAGTAATCACCCCAATAAATAAAATAAATGGCTTCAATTTAAAGCACATTATGTTAACAGCAGGCTTTGTGCCAGCTGACGGGGCCTGGCTCCGCTGCTCAGAACAAGCACCTAAAACAGGGATGGGTACACAGCGCTGCCTCCAGTGAAAAGCCCTGCTCCACACAGTCAAGCAATAGGGACACAGTGACCGCCCCACCAGGAGGATCATGCCCCTCACCCCACCAAGTCTGCGTGGCAAGACTGGAGACTCCCACCACTCCCCCAACTTTCCACCGAGGGCCAAGCAGGATACCTGGGGCACAGACAGAGCACAAGGATCTCTCAGGAGCTCCAGGTGGGGAAGAGGGACTGCTCTTTCCCCCAAGGGGCAGGCCGCCCCCCTTCTCCCAGAGGGCCCATCCATGCTAGGTGTGATGTGGATCCTGGGTGGATGCACCCGGGGAAGCTGAGAGGCTGTAAGCAGGGCCGCTGAGGGTCACTTAGTGGGGACAAGGTCAGGCCGGAGGAGGCTCGTGATGCGCAGACACCCAGCCACCACCGCCCCCATCCACACGGGTCCCTCGGACTGCGACGCCAGGAAGCACTGATGTCTTCTCCATCGGGATGCAACCATCCAGCTTCTGTTTCATCTACCTTTTTCAAACGGCCTCATCAAAGCTGGTTTACACCGGGCACAGGAAGGAAATGACTGCCCACGATCGCCAGGCAGACTCCCTTTCATTTCAATCTTCCTTTCCAAAACCTGGGGGGAGAGGGCGAGACGCTTGTGGAGAAAGAACAAAAACAGCTCTGCGGGCGCCCCAGGCTTCCGTGGTGGGAGAGCAGTGCGGGCGGGCGGCTCCGGCGCGGCACCGGGCCCAGTCAAGCAAACACGAGGCAGGGGCGCCCTCCAGTGGCCACGCGGAGAGCCACACGCGGCTCCTCGGGCCTGGGAGGGGACCCTGCTGGGCAGGCGAGCAGCTGCCCCCTTACTGCGTCAGGGCCAGGACAGGCAGGGGTGGCTGGGGGCCCAGTGTGGGCTGCACTCCTGTAGCTACTCTAGCCTCCTGACCTCCTGGCCTGGAGACCTACGCACTTATTCTAGCGCCGGAGCTCCCTCCAGCACATACCCCCAAGCAATGGACACACCACATGGGTTCACTCCAGGGATACAGCTCCCCTAGGACTGACCCCTCAGTCCCTCTCAGGTACAAGGCTGCTGGAAAGCTAGCCCCCAACAACCAGCAGGACTCTGGCCTCCCCTTCCCAGCCAGAAAGATCCGTGGGGACACAGTGCAGTGAGGCCTATTTGGAATGGGTGAACACAGACAGGCCCAGCACCTGGCAAGCTCTGCCGGGGGTGGGGGTTAGGGTGAGCTGGCTCTCAACCCGCTCTCCCAAAAGGGAGCAGAGGCTGCTGATTACACTGATGCCCAAACAGAAGACGGAAGGGCCGGGGCTGATTCTAACCCCAGCTCTGTGTGGCACTGAATAAGTCATTGCCTGCTCCACCCCAGGTCTGCCAGCTCACTGGGAGGGCACTGTACCCAGAGGTTCAGAGTTTCCTTCCAGTTCCAAAACTTGGTGGTTCTGCAGTGTTCTGGGAAGGCAAGGGAGAGTTACAAGCTCGGTCTTTGTTCAGTTTGATGTAATTGGGGCCTCCAGGCAGGGGGACGATACAGATTTCGAGGTGGGCTATGGCCCAGCCCTCACTGGCTCCCACTCTTGTGGGCATCAACCCCTCCCTAAAGCATGTCACACAGTCCAGCCCCAAGACTTTGTTTGAGACCTCAGGTAAGTCAGCTGACCTATCAGCCTCGGGGGCTCCTCCCCTGTCACAGTAAGGCTCAAGTGAGACGTTTGTAAAAGCATTTTTATATACGCTAAAGCGCTGAACAAATGTTACAATTATTCTCCTAATCAAGTCTTCATACGAGTAACACCACCTCATTGATTTTAGGGACAACGTTACTATACACATTGGAAATTTCTAAACTGTATGCTTCAGAATATAAGCGTTTCCAGAGATGCTGTAACATCTTTCCAGGTGGGGAGGGGAGAGTCAAGACACCTGGTCTTTCTTGTAAAATGCATTTTGGTAAACACATAGGAAAAATACCAAATACATTTACACAGTTGTCCTTATCAATATATAATCATCTCACCATTAGTCATTAGGAAAATGCAAATCAAAACCAAAACGGGATGCTACTTAACAACATTGAGAATGGCTATGATCAGAAAGACAGACAAGGGGCGCCTGAGTAGCTCATTTGGTTGAGTTCTGACTCTTAATTTTGGCTCAGGTCATGATCTCCCCGTTCGTGAGATCGAGCCCCATGTCAGGCTCCACACTGTGAATGTGGAGCCTGCTTGGGATTCTCTCCTCTCTCTCTGCCCCTCCCAACTCATGCACCCCCACGCTACTCTCAAAATAAATAAATATTAACCAAAAAAAGACAGCAAGTGCTGGTGAGGATGTGGAGAAACTGGAACCCTCATGCCCTGCTGGTAGGAATGAAGAATGGTGTAGCTGCTTTGGAAAACAGTCTAGCATTTCCTCAAAGGCTAACATATGACCTAGGCATTCCATGCCTGAGTATATACTCATGCATACACATAAAAACTCATAAACAAATGTTCACAGCAGAATTATTCACAATAGCCAAAAAGTGGAAACCACCCAAATGTCCCTCAATTAATGAACGGACAAATGTGGCCTGTCCATACAATGGAATATTATTCAACCATAAAAAAGAATGGCATACTGATACGTGCTAAGTGAAAGAAGCCAGATACAGAAGGTCACACACCGAATGAGTCCATTATTATGAAATGTTCAGAACAGGCAAATTTATAGAACTAGAAAGCGGTTTCATGCTTGCCAGTGCGAGATAAAAAGGGGAACGGGGAGTGACTGTTAATTGGTACAGGGCTTCTTTTGGGGGTGATGAAAATGTTCTGGAATTAGTGGTCATGGCTGAACAATCTTATGAATATTAAAAACCACTAAACTATTTTAAAGGGGTGAGGTTTATGGCATGTAAATTCTATCTCCATTTAATTGCAAAAAAAAAAAAATGTGGTTATCTGTCTTTTGAAAAATGATCTATGCGAACAGAAAACAGAACACAGTGAGGAATTACTGATGTCCAAAGCCTGAACGTTCCATTTGCACACTGAGGCCCTCAGAGCATTTACCAATAACCCATATATCAGTGTGATTCATCTAGAGGATGATCCCTGACCTATGTTATGGGTTTTGCCTTCTAATTTTAACACATTATCAATGTTATTATCTGTGAAATTATCAGAGTCTATTGTATAGGATACGATAATACCACATTCCTTACAGATCAATGACTGAAGTTTTTCATGAGAAGCATGCATTGATACACAAAATACTAGTTATTTCATGAACATATTCTAATTTAAAAGACTTCCACTAGTAAGTGTGTTTGGTAGATAACACTGTTCTCTAAATTCTATAGTATAAAATGTCAGCCAATCTTTTTTTGTTTGTTTATTTTGAGAGAAAGAGAAAGTGCTCGTGCTCACACCCACACGTGAGCAGGGGAGAGGCAGAGACAGAATCCCACGCAGGCTCCGCACTGTCAGCACAGAGCCCAACGGGGGGCTCCAACTCATGAACTGTGAGGTCATGACCTGAGCCAAAATCAAGAATTGGACACTTAACTGACTGAGCCACCAGGTGCCCCTTATCCTACCTTTCCAAACAGCCTCTCATTTCAGGACGCGTTTTTTCCAATCACCTCCTTCCCAGACTGTCTAACTTATTCACGTTTCATTCCAATGCAAGGTGCCCACTACTCTGGCAGGCCGGAGAAGCTGCATTTCAGTGTCCCCTGTTTGTCAACAGCTTCCTCAGTAAGACAGCCAGCATGGAGGTCTTAACGCTTCTTTCCAGCCCTGGCTAGGGGCTGAGGTGCTCATCTTTTCAAAGCCACTCAGTTTTGCTCATGCAGAAACCCTGGAAATGCCCCCATGTGTGCAAAGAGCCTCTGTCCAGCCACCCTAGTCCTCAGCATTCGCTCCTCCTGGAATCCAACAAGTGCTTTAAGTGCGGAAAGCACGTGGCTTCTTATTCCTAACTTGTCATCTGGGGACTGAGCAACCCAGCCTCATGCTGAGGAAGACGGGGTTTACAGGAGAGGGGCAGATCACGGAGAACTCTGGTAGGATTTCCTGGGTTTAACTAACACAGCCATCAGTCCATCAACTGTGAATATTTACTGAGTACTCTGAATGTGCCAGGAGCTGTGCTAAGAAGATAACGGTGACGGGGGGAAGAGGGAGCACCTCTGTTCCCACTGTTTCGTGTCTTCTGCGCTCCTGGCCTCTTGCTCTCCACTGTGAACACTAACACCTCCCTTCAGGCAAGAGAAGAAACTGATCTGATGGGTGAGTTTGGAAGGCATGCCTGCCCTGGCCCCTTCCTCTCCCCTCTTCTGGAATTACCTGCGGAGAGCCTGCCCATCCCCGCAGGGAGGCCAGTGACTGTCCAGGGATGCCTGTCCCTCCAGAAGTTTGTCTGATTCTTGTGTTGCAGGTTAGCAGGCTGCCTGTCCAAGTCTATCACCTCCAACTTAGGCCAGAAGCAGGCAGGAGTGGCACTGACCGGGTTCCTGCCAACCTCCGTCAATGAAGAAGGTAAGTGCTGTCTCTGCCCTCCTGGAGATTATATTCTAGTAGGGAGAGGTAGCCTGCGAATAAGTGAGGATTGTTATTTTCTCAAACATGAGGAGCACACTCCCACGTGCAGTCTTCCCTGCCTAGAGTTCTCCCTTCTAGATGTCCAAAGGTCCACATGCTCACTTCCCTCAGTCCCTGCTCAAACGTCACCTCATTGGCGGGGCCCTTCCTGACCACCTATACCAAACAGCCATCTGCCCACCCCCGACACGTACACTCCCCATGCCCTTTACCTTCTCTAAACTTCTCACTGACTGGCTCTATATATACTTGATTTTTTGTTTCAAGTCTTTCTCCCACAGCTCCCCCACAACCCCAGAATATAAGCTCCACCAGGGCAGAAACTCTGTTCCATTCCCACTGGTCACAGGCACAGGATAAGCGCTCAACATCTGTTGAGTGAATGAACAAATGAGGATGTGCTACAAGGCAGGTGAGGGGAAAGATAATGAGGGCTCAGGTGAGGCTGCATTAGAAAAGGGGTTTTGGGAAGGCCTTCCTGGGCGGTTACCATCTGAGGGATGACACAGTGACAGAACAGGAGAAACACCACAAAGCAGCAGTACAGTGAGCAATACTGGTGAGCCCCGCCAGGCCTCTGCAGGGAGCTGGCCACCCCACAGAGAAAGGAGCGGATGACCATGGGTCCTGTCGGTGCTGAGTGATGCCAGGAGCTCTGGGGCCTGCTCACCGTGGTGATCTCCCCAGAAGTCAGCCGAGTGGGACCATGCTAGGAGACTGCCCCCGTAGCAAGAGACAAAGCAGTACTGGGCTAAGTGCTCTACAGAATGGCAGCATCTCATCCTCACTGCTACATGGGAGGTGGGTGTGTGAGCCTCACTTACAGAGGAAGCTTCGGGGGATTACCCACCGTCACCCAGCTAGTAACTGGCCAGCTGGGGCTGGAACTCAGAGCTCACTCCCTCAGGACCATCTCCTGTCCGACCTGCTGAGTTTTACAGCAAGATAAGCTGTATATAAATGTGACACTAAGCGATGTGGGTTCCTGGATGGCAGGGGCTGTGCCTGACCCATGTCTGTGTCCCCATAGCTGTGAACCCAGGGTCCCATGGATAACACGTGCTTGGTGATGCCCCAGGTGGGCTCCTGAGGGGACAGGGATGGCTGGTTGTCTACCCTGAAACCTGCTCTCCTCCCCTTCCTATTAACTGGACCCCTATTTTTAACTGAGCCCTCTTTGATTCTCCCTCCATCCTGCTACCACAATACAGATGTGATGGCTAAAGTGGTAGCAGCCATCCTGGCCCAAAAGGACAAGGGCCACTCCCCAGTGACAGTGAAACAGGGAGCTGCAAGGAGCCTAGGACACTGATGACTTCACGAAGCCCCCACGCCACCAGGAATGGCTAGCTCTGAACTTCCATTCGGATGAGAAATAAGGCTCAATCTTGCTGAAGCCGGAACAGTTTGGGGTTTCTGGCATATTCTATGAAACTCAATATGGCAAGGAAGGCTTATGAGAAAGGTAAGTCTTGACCTAAGTTTTAGAAGAGCAGGATTCCTCCTGACAAACAGAATGAGGCAACAGATGGCTCAGAAGCAGAGTGAGCAAAACCCCATGTGAAGGGACAGCTTTTGCCCCAGCCTAGGGAGGAAAGGCTGGGGAAGGAAGCCGAAGTCAGCTGCAGCAGGTCTAGAATTTGGAGAAGCCTGAGATGACAGTTCGCCAGGAGTCAGGAGGTTCTGAGGGGAAGTCATACTATAAAAGCATTTTCACAAGATGAATGTAGCAGTCTTTCCCAGGCCAGCAGAACTAGGACAGCCTGGATGACAGAGAGCTGTTCAGCCAAATGTTTCCTGAATGCCTATGTGCCAGGCGTCATAGAGAACATACCTGACCTGGGTAAGAAAGATGGACAGGACGGCCCAGCTGCTCCTCCATCCCTTACAGCAGTGACTCCCGTGCCTGCCTCTGCAGCTCTATACAAACTCGGGTTCCCAGGCCCCACCCAGGAGATTCTGACCCACAGGCTGGGACAGGGCCCAGGCTTCTGAACCTTTCTTTTTCTTATTTATTTTGAGAGAGAGAGAGACCACGAGTGGGGAGGGGCAGAGAGAGAGAGAGGGAAAGAGAGAGAGTCCTAAGCATGCTCCATGCCCAACGCAGGGCTCAAACTCACAAACTGTGAGATCATGACCTGAGCAGAAATTAAGAGTCAAGACACTTAAGCAACGGAGCCACCCAGGCGCCCCCAGGATCCTGAATTTTTAATAAGCATGCCCAGGTTGACTGTGATGCAGTGAGTCCATGGAGCTGTTACACAGGCCAGAAGCAGCTCCTAACCTGACCTTGGAACACAGTGGGTTTGGATGCTTATTAAATATGTGAACAGATGACAGACTTCCATACTGTTAGGGGACAAACTAGATTTAGAAAGACTTTCAGTAATAATAGAAACAAGGGGACAGCTGGGTGGCTCAGTCAGTTTAGCATCTGACTCTTGACTTTGGCTCAGGTCATGATCCCAGGATCATGGAATTGAGCCCTGCATCAGGCTCCACACTGAGAGTAAAGCCTGCTTAAAATTCTCTCTCTCTCTCTCTCTCTCTCTCTCTCTGTCTCTCTCTCTCTCTCTCTCTCTCTCCCCTTGCCCCTCTCCCCAACTTGTGCTCTCTCTAAAATAAAATAATAATCATCGACACAAGATTTTTCTGGTTAAGTGAATGGTTTTTTAGCTAATATTTAATTACCCAAAATATAAGGCCACTAATAATGTTCTGTGATCTATTTCTGCAAGCATCTCAGCTAAAAGGTATTTCTGTTTCACTTGAAAATGGCCTTAGAAGAGACCTCTGGGTGTGAGAACATTTCCATGCTGGCTCACTGTAGCTCTGCTCTGCATCTTACAGACGTGGTGGAGTCCAAGAGCCCACCCTGAGGGTGGAGGCTATCTCCAGATAGTTGGGTAGGCAAGGAGCTGCCTTCCTGTCCCCAAGATGTTCTAACATACTTCAAGGCAACTCTCCCTGGGAGTGAACTGTCCTTATCACCTTACCTGCTAGAAGATAAAGTGCTACTTAAAGAGGAAACATGGCACAAAGGGAGAGACAGTGGCCCAGGACATGGGTCTAGTCCTAGCCAGGTCAGTAACCCCCCAAGTGGCCTTGGGCAAGTCTCCTCACCCATTACGTTATATGCTCTTAAAGGTCCCAGGCCTGATGCAGCCAGGGTGAGAATTTCTACAGTTTCCTTCTTCTTAATTAATACCAAAAGGACAATTCTCAGTATAAAATGCACTCCCAGAGGCACCTAGGTAGCTCAATCGGTTGGGTGTCTGATTATTGATTCCGGCTCCAGTCATGATCCTAGTTTGTGAGATTGAGCCCCAAGTTGGGCTCTGTGCTGACAGTGTGGGGCCTGCTTGGGATTCTCTGTCTCCCTCACTCTCTGTTCCTCCCATGCACACACGCATGTGTGCACACTCACTCTCTCTCTCTCTAATATAAATGTTTTTTTTAAAGAGCACTCCAGGGCGCCTGGGTGGCTCAGTCGGTTAAGCATATGACTTTGGCTCCGGTCATGATCTCATGGTTCACAAGTTCGAGCCCCACATCAGGCTCTTTGTCAGCACAGAGCCTGCTTTGGATCCTCTGCCTCCCTCTCTCTTCCCCTCCACTGCTTACTCTTTCTCTCTGGCTCTCAAGACAATAAATAAAGGGGCGCCTGGGTGGCTTGGTCGGTTGAGCGTCCGACTTCAGCTCAGGTCAGGATCTCAAGGTCCGTGAGTTCGAGCCCCGCGTCGGCTCTGTGCTGACAGCTCGGAGCCTGGAGCCTGCTTCGGATTCTGTGCCTCCCTCTCTCTCTGCTCCTCCCCTGTTCATGCTCTGTCTCTGTCTCAAAAATAAATAAACGTTAAAAAAAAAAAAAATTATAAATAAATAAATAAATAAAAATTTAAAAAAAAAAACTGCATTCCCATATGTAAGGCATGATGTTCAGTGCTGGGGATACAACACTTAAGTCAGTGTCCATGCCCTTTGTCTACTTTGTCTTGAAAGGTAGACAAATAATTCATTCAATAATTATATAATTACAACAATGATAAATGTTACCAAGTACTTGGTGCTATGAGAGTGTGTAATGGGTGCTCAGGAAGGTTTACCAAGGAAATAACATTTACATGGAGACCTGAAAGCAGAATTTAGGGAATAGGGGTCAGGGTAGGGGTGGGGGCAGGGGTGCTCCAGGCAGAGGGAAAAGCCTATGTGAAATGATGCCAGAAGAAGCATTCCTTTCAGGAATATTCCAAACCTGAGGAAGAACTAAGATGCCCAATAAAATGAAGCAAACCTTTTAGGACCATACATTTAAAGAAAAAAAGAGCACCTTTTATCACAAACAGAAAACAGACTCATAAAATGTGAACTCAAAAGTAACAGGAACAATTTTACGCTGACACTGATAAACTCTTATCTGACCACAGCCATCCGGCTACAAAGCCCCCCGACCCTCATTTGTGATGCCTCAACACAGGTGGGATCAATCCCCTCAGGTCATCCGCAGCTGCTTCCAGGCCTTGGTGACCTGTGGCTGTCAGAACTGAGCACAGCAGAGGGAGGGAGAATGAAACGCAGACACCACGATGGGAGCCTGGCCCTAAAGCCAATATTTCTGGCGCTGAGTATGCACCAGGCATCATGCACGGGGATGGGAGATAAGACCTGATACATTCATAGCACCAGGGTATGCGAGGAAGACGTGCCTTGCAGATGGGGGTTCCCCGGGAGGCTCCAAAGAGGGAATGACATCTGAAGATGGCCAAACAGTGTGAACTACCTCTGTGCACCCAAACGCGCCTCTGTGCACAGACCGCAGCACAACATAGCAAAGGCCTGGAAGCTGGAAAGCCCTGAGTGCACAAGAAGCTGTGGCTGGAGCTCGAGATAAGGGGACAGGTAAAGATCTGGAAGTCTGCTTCCTCTGACTCCGTAAAGTGAAAAGATGACAATGCTGGCCTTCAGGGTGGTGTTTGGAGACGCGGTCAAATCCCAGCTCTGCCCAGAACAGCCCTTTGATCACAGGCTTTTGGCTTTCACCCTTGAACCAACACAGAGTTTCTCAAGCATTAAAGTCCTAGGGATCACGTGGGACAAGTTGCCAGGTGTCACCCTGAGATCCCAATTAGGTAAACCGGGATGGGCCCCAGAGTGAAAAACCCCAGATCAGACAGTAGGTCCCAAGGACCTGAATTCTTGGCCTCCTACAGCATGAAGTCCATGGCCCAAGTGCCCTTCCCTGATTACGGTGAGCTCCAGACAGGCTCATTTGCTCTGGGCAGGACACAGACCTTGTATGCTATGGGGGGGAAGCAGGAACAAAAAGCTGTGGAGGGCTGGGCACAGATTGTCCCCAAGTCTAGGGACATTCCCAGGGGAGATGAAAGCTAAGTAAAGAGTGGCCAAGGGTCCAGGAGGAAAGGAAGGACATCCTGGGCAGAGAGCTTGTGTAAAGGCACATTCAGCACAGTCAAGATCTAAGGTGCACACAGGACAAGAAGCCAGGTTGGAGAGGAGGGCTAGGCCCACAACACAGCCCACCTAGAAGCTGGGGCTTGATTCTGCAGGTAACGAAGAGCTACCAAAGACCCCGGAACCCTACAGGATCCTGGCAGCAGCTCCCCCTGTCACTCACTGGGCACAAACACATGGAACATTATTACTCTTGCTTCACTGCTCCTTCTCCCACCATCAGACTTCATCCTTTAGGATCACCTACTAGTCCTACCCAAAAATCAGAATTTGGATCCCCTCTGTGCAACCATCAGGTCAAAATGAGGCTAGCAATTTGACTGAAGTAATTAACACTAAGTCAGGAACAGTATCTCTGACAAGCAGAGCCAGGAGATCAAGGGAGATGATGGGGAGATATGGGAGCTGCCACGGAGGCAGTTTGGTCCAGCCTGGGACAAGGTGGCCAGCTCTGTTGTGCTCTCCCCAGATCATACATATCTGTACCTCTTAGGGCTTTCTCTTCCTCCCTGAGAGGAACTGGTGGCTTCTCTAAATGGGTTTGTGACCCTCGAGAGTAGGGAAGAAGACAGAGAGGGGATGAGGTAGTTCACACTGGGTTTGGGCTTAGACAGTTCTGACCGAAATACCATAAGAGCTATGAGAATGTCACTGCGATTTCAGCAATTCAAGCGACCTAAGACCTGTCCAGCAGACTCTGCACAGAATGACTACTGGTGCCTTCAAATGACCTGGTCCAACCTAAAAAGTCAAAGACTGAGTAGAATGAAAAGAAGTGCAGACAGTGAAGACAGTGCTGAATCCTGCAAGGCTACCAGAGAGGGGGGCGAGCCAATTCTAGAGGGAACAGGGACTTAGTGGGGGGAGACCGGGTCAGGGGTAGTCGGTTGACACCGCGGCTCCACGGCTCCACTCCAGCACCAGCCGAGTGCATCGGACTCCCGGACACGCCCCCCGGACGTCGCCCCCAGCGTACAGCAAACACCCATTTCGGGCAAAGCGAGAAGAATGGCGGGGGGAGGGGGCGGTGGTGGGCATCCACCGGGAGCCCTCAGCCGCGGCCCCGCTCACCTTGCACTTGAAGCCGGCGGCGGGCGGCAGCAGCTCTCGAAGCAGGGCCTTGGCCACCTCGCGGCTGGCCTCCTCGCTCACGAAGTGCAGGTTAAGCACCTCGTGCGCCTCGAACTTAGCGAGGCGCAGCAGGGAGCGGAGCGCGACGCGGGCCTTGGCCTGCAGCGCGGCATTGTGTTCCGCCTTGGTGAACATCATCAGCAGGTGATAGTCCACCGGTCCGGCCACGCCGCCCTCCAGGCTCTTGGCCTTGGCGCCCGGGGCCGGCGCCACGGAGCCCCGCGCCACCTCCGGTGCGGGCGGCGTGGGCGCGGCAGGGGCCCCGGCGCGGGCCTCCTTCAGCCTCTTGGTGGCGCTGGAGAAGGTCTCCCGGCCCGAGCCGAGGTAGTAGAAGGCACAGACGGCCAGCGCTGCGGCCAGCAGAAGCGCGCAGTAGTGGGAGCGCACAGCGCCCAGGCGCGCCATGGCCCGAGCGCATGGGGGCCCGCCTCGCCGACCCATGCGCCACGGGCCGGCGGACCGAGCAGCCGGGGAGGGAGAGCCGAGACCAGCACCCTGGCAGCCACTTAGTAGCCTAGGCGGCGGACAGCGGCCATAACGGGGGCGGTGCCGCGCTGCCCGGAGCCAATCCTCGGGCGCTGATGCGCGGAGAGGCGGAGCCAGGGCCGCCGGGCAGCCGCTGGGTCCTAGATTTAGAGCTATTCGAGCTGGGAAGGACCGAGCGGGCGGGTAAGTATTCAGACTTGGAGAAAGCCAGCCGGCTGTAAGGTCTGTTAAAACTGGCCGTCCTAAATATCTAGCCCCAGACGCTAGATATCGAAGCTGAGCCTTGAAAGGCATAGAGGCGCCCCAACGCAGGACCTTCGGTTAGCAAAACCACAAAACTGGACGCAGAGAGAGGAGAAAATTTTATCTCTATACCTTTCTGCCCCGAATGTTTGCAGGCTTTGAGCCCTCTCCCCGACTCCCTCCCTTCACACCTGGGAGACTGGCTGGGGCTAGGGAATTTAAACTCGCCAGCTCCTTCCTCATTCACGGTAAATTAGGAATTTCCTTGGGGTGGAAATGGCCTGCCCAGGGCACGGGCACCTGAGGCCGAACGAAGGCTATGTGAAGGATGTGGCCAGCAGGGGGACCCCGCTGCCCACGACTTCGGGAGAGACTCCTGAGCCCCAGGCGAGTAACGCCAGAGATGAAGTCTTTTTTTTTTTTTTTTTTTTTTTTTTTAACTGACTTGAAAAGAGCCTTAAGATGTACCAGGTAGTGTTTCAAAATTTTAACTGAGGCATACTGAGGTAACTTGCCCAAGGTCACAGAGTGGCGGTTTTGACCTTAGATAGTTGGACACTGACAACTACCCCATAAAAAACTCATTAACTTCAGTCTTCTAAGGACTGACGATAATACCATAGCATTTAAACATGTACAAATGATCTGCATGCTTGATAGACGTGGAAGCGAATGCACATGCACTGGTGAATTCTCACTCAGCAGTTTATTGTGCCATGCCGTTATTGGTCAAAGCATGGTACCCAGAACCACAATTCATCTCATTTTTAACTCTTGTTCGTTTCAATCGGGATAACACTTTTCTGAAAAAATACTGGAGCTCTGAAGCAAGGTTAGCAACAAATTCAATACATACTAGTCATCTTGTGTGTTGAGCGGAGCCCTGATACCTGAATTAACTCACTTGCATGATAGGCTCTTACTTGAATTCATTTAATCTACACAACCTTAAGAAGAGGTATTATTTGCACTTTACAACTGAGGAAATTGAGATTCAGAGAAGTATATTACCCAAAGCTAGTTGGCTAGTAAGCAATGGAATCGGATCTCAACCCAAGTCTTAACTGCTTCTCATGCCCAGGTTTTCAGCCAAGATTAGCACTGAAAGCAATAATTCGAGCTCTGAATTGTATTTTACCACAGCTTTTAGCAGACACTGTGGTTACAAGAGCAAGCTCTCCAAGTTAAGAAAGCTGGAAGTCCAGCTCTAGCAATGCAAATTATTAGACGTCAGGCAAATTACTTAATCTGAGCTGCAGTTACACCCATACGTAAAACAGGGCTATTATGAGCACCTATGCCGCCTAGGGTTATGAGAGAAAATACACAAGAAGTAGTTAAAACTGTGCCTGACAATTAGCAAACAATATAAACTATGCTAGAAACACCAAACTCTACAAGAAGTCTAAATATCCAAGTGCCAAAATACAATCCAGTAACCATAGCTTTACTAAGGTAATTACAAATACCAAACCATAAATCTCCATTAAGACTTTAGTATATGCTCCACAGAACCCCCACAGCAGTGTGCTACAGCTATATTATTGTCGTAATTGTTGTTCATTAATAAGAGAAAAATAATTCCTCTTGGTGCCTTTTAGCCCCCCCTCCCCCACCTACACCATCAATAACACGGCTTTTCCTTCCACCACTTATTCTAGAATTTATTCAACAAATATTTTATTTTTCAGACCTTTATAAGATCACTACTCCCGGAATTCATGGATAAGAAATGAATAACAAGACAGTTTAAATTTTACATACAAATTCTGTAAACACAGGAACATACTCGAGACTAGTCTCATCTCCATTTTGTAGCTTCTTCATTCCAATTATTTAACCATAAAAAAAATTAACATTGCAGCTTCCTGAAATATATTGCTGACTGGAAACTAAATCAATTGGTTGAATGAAGGTAGCCAGTCGTTTATTCAAGAGGTAACAAGTGACGACTATATGTCAAGCACAGTAGCATCTGAGAATACATCAGTGAAAAGAAACAGAAGTCTCCGCCCTCACGGAGCTTATATTCTAGCAGGGGAAAACAGAGATTAGAAATGTGTAGTGTGTCAGATGGTGACATGGGCTGTTTTCTAAGCCCATAGCTGGGTATATAATGACATGGCTAAATACACAAAGAACTTTGGTAACCACAGGAACTCTTCAGTTCTAACTGTAACTTCGGTCAAGTTCTCAGACTTCTCACCAGAGATTAGAATTGTTTTTTTTCATCTGTAATGTTGGATTATCATATTTTTGTCATATTGACTAGTACCCAAAATTGTCAAGGATACAGAGAAACAGACATTTTCCTCTACAGCAGATGGAGGGAGGGGACTTTTCTGGAGGGCACTCTGGCAATGCTAAAATCTTTCTGGCCTCTAAGAAGACTCTCAGTTCTCTCCTGCCCAGATGAGTGTTTCTCTTGGAGACAGTGGTTCTTGATTTGGTGTGGCACTGGAAGCACCCGAGAAACTTAGTAAAAACACAAAGGTTCAGGACCTATGTATCTTCAATGAGCCCAGGCCTCAATAGTGAATCTTTTACAGACCAAAGTTTGTAAAGCACTGCATTAGATCTTCACCCAGCCAAACTCTCTTTCTGCATACAATCTTGACTTACATGTCACTGCCTTGATGAGTGGTCTCTGAACACCAACCCATCCAGTGTCCAGGTGAGGCACTATCGTCCAACAATCCTATGAAAGCCACCTATAAACTATTCGGTCCCATCTTCCTCCACTGCAGGTGGAGAAAGGCAAGATCCCAAGAAGACAAGATCCCAAGAAAATAGGAAGTACATCTTTTTTTTTTTTCACCATAATATCCCCAATACCTAACACAGTGCCTGACTCATTGATATATACTGACTCAAAAATATACCCACCCATTGTGAGTCAGCCAACTCCAGCCAACTTCTAGGAATCTGTCCTGAGGAAATAACTAAGAATGTATGCAAAAAGCCATAAGGATAAGCAGAGCTAGATTTATGATGGCAAGAAATTGGAATCAAATGTTCATCAATGAAGTGGTTAAACAAAAATGATGCTGTCATTAAAAGTGATGTATTCACAAACTGCAAATAGAAATGTTTAATAATAAATGGAAGAAAAATTTGTAGATTTAGAGACTCAAGAGACATACTAGCCAACTGCAATGAATGGAACTTCTGTGAGTTGTGACTTGAAGAGTCTACTTTTAAAAAGTATATTTGATACATTTGGGATAATATGAATACTGACTGTAGTTTTATAGTTAAAGAAGTGTGATGTTGTGATTGCCTTTTTCTCTTTTAGAGATACATACTGAATGACTTGTTAGTGAAATGTGTGAGGCTTGATTCAAAATAAAATCTGGGGAAGAGAAAAAATGGGTGAGAGTATTAATAAAACAATGTTAGCCCTGAGTTACTATTATAATTATTCTATGTTGTATATGTTTGACATTTTCCATTCTAAAAAAATGTTTTAATCCTCCCCAAAGTGATATAGAACATTTGAGGATTTAGAAATCTGCTCCCTATTTATTAAGTGAAAGAAGCAGGTAACAAAATAGTATGATCCCATTGTATATCAACATAAATACACACACCCAAAGTTCTGAAAAGATAAATACTGAGGAAGGAACAGTTTCCCCCTAAGGACTATTCAACAGAACTTCCTACAATGATGGGCATGTTTTATAATCTGTCCTTTTCAAAACAGTAGTCACTAGGTACACGGCTGAGCTCTTAAAATGTAGCGGTGCCACAGATGAACTGAACTCTTAATTTTGTCTAATTAATTTCAATAGCCACATGTGGCTAGTAGAGACCATATTGGAGAGCACAGGCAGATGATGGAATTGTGGAGGATTATCTTTTTTACTTATTATTAAACATTTGTCTACAATGAAAAAGCATTGTTTTTGCAATAGGAAAAAGTAGGTTGCTTATTTTCATTTAAAAATTTTATTGACTATAGGTGCGGGTTCTCTTCTTCACAGAACTATTCTGAAAATGAAATGAAGTGGAATAAAGCAAGTCACATTGAAATGTTTTATGTGTCTGCTTTTAATTAACTTAAGGCAATAGCAGGCAATTCACTTCCAGGTCTATTCTTTCAACCCTCCCTTCCTTCTATGTCAATTCATATAAAAACATGCTTTTGTTTACTAAAAGGATGAGTACAAATGTGTTGCCTAGACTGGGAGCTTCAATGGATGTCAATCATAATGGAAAATAATTAGAATTAGGGCTCCCTACACACACATACACACACACACACAAGCCTTTGTCATTTTTAGCTGTGAATTGAGAGCATACAGCTCTGTGAGCAGGAAGAAAATATTTGAAAGATCAAAATGGGGACACCTAGGTGGCTCAGTCAGTTAAGCCTCTGACTCTTGATTTCAGCTCAAGTCAATGCTCTCAAGATTCCCCCTCTCCCTTTCCCACTGCCCTTCCCCTGCTCTCATGCACTGTGAAATAAATAAATAAGCAAACAAACAAAACGGATTTCCTGATTGAAGCAATCAGCAAATAGAATCAACTGGATCAATCTGACAAAGTTGGAAAGGAATAGAAGACTTTAAACATGTCAGTTGGTGGGGCACCTGGATGGCTCAGTCAGTTGGGCATCCGACTTTGGCTCAGGTCATGATCTCACAGTTCGTGGGTTTGAGCCCCGCATCAGGCTCTGTGCTGACAGCTCAGAGCCTGGAGCCTGCTTCAGATTCTGTGTTTCTTTCTCTCTCTCTCTCTCTCAAAAATAAGAATAAACATTAAGAAGTGGCTTTAAAAAACAAATAAACGTGACAGTTGTTAACAGATATGTCTGCAGTTGTAGTTCATAATAAAGTTCAAGTCTGAACATAAAAGAACTATGCCAGAGGTGAGATTTTTATTGACTTATTATCATAATTCTTCAGCATACAAAGTATTTAATCAAGTATAATATTTACAATTCTTACATAATGTACATTTTAGAATAACTATAAAGATAATGTACTTTTTGTTCCATTTACAATGACAAACTACAGTAAAACTACATTCATGAATTAGATACAAATCCTCTACATACTAATAAAAAGTAAATGGAGTGTTGGTTATACATTCTTTAAAATATTCCTTTTCACAGGTAGCAAGAAATATTACATGTAATAAGTCTTTATGACTGGAATGATCCAGAAATATCACAAAGCACAAGTAAACACATATAGAAAGGTAGCTCATCATTTCCAAAAGTTAACCTTTAGGCCTTTGTGTAAAATAAATGTTGCCAGCAGTATTTATAATGTAGCAAGCTTTCCCTGTTTAAAATTAACACCCAAGGCAGGGGGTTGTTGAGGAAAAATAAGAAAATCTAGAACACAAGTCAGTGAAAAGACCAATGCAGAGAAAAGTTTATTTAATCAAACCTTGCTTCCTTCTCCTTATTTAAGTGGATAAACGTATGTAAATGGAAAAAGATGTCCACAGAATCGTATTTATAGATGTTAGGATTCAGCCAAACTGAATCCAAGCCCTAGGTTACCTTTCATTTGGAAACATCAAGACTTTGGTAAGTATATGGTGAATTAAAATGACCTTACCATGTTTTGCTTTTATTAATGTTTGTTATTACAAAAATGTAATATTTCCTATAATTTAATGGCTTCAAATCCTAATCTATTCCTTCAAGATAATTTTATATCCAGGTTCTTCAGAATATTTGCAGTCTTTGTTATCAAAACACAAGGAAAGCTGGCAGGCATTATCAGATTTTGCTGCTTTATAATGATTTCAATTTATTTCATGATACAAGTAAAGTGCCTCTGACTAGTAGTCAGACAGGGGTTCTGGTGTCAGCCGTGCCACCGATGAGAAAATCAATGGCTCCCCTCTGTAAAACAAGAGGAGCAGCCCAGGATCAAAGAAGAGAAACGACGGCATTCTTCAGAAGTCCTAGTGTAAGAATCGGGTGAGACAGAGTAGTATCGAAGTACACTGCGAGCAGAAGAGAAGACAAAGGGATGCTGTGATAGTTTTACCATGTTTCATCCACTCATTTTATTTGTGAGAAGCTCTGAATCCAAAAAGGAGGGTAACTACTAGTCAGTGCTCTTTGCACTGTATCATGCAGGTCTGAAGTCATTCTGGACATAATAATTCTATAAAAATATATCCTTTTTCCTGCTCCTGTCCATGGTCAAAAGTGCTATCAAACAGAAAAGTTAATATGGCAATATAAGAGTGGTATGGGAATATCTTATTATCCAAAATGGGTAGTAAATTTAGTCTTAAATACAATTTGGTTTATTGTCATGTCTATACTTTACATGTGTAGAATTATATTTTTAAAATACTGCTTAACACATCACAAACTGAAGTTGTCCAGCCTGCGAAGGTATAATTTTTTTTTTTTCCAAAATGCACTCATGAAGAACCAAAGTACATATTCCAAATTAAATTATGTTTTGGAAAGTAAACATCAAAGTTCATTAAAATCAACAGTGAAGAGCAGTATAAATTAGGCAAACACTGTAATGTAGTGAATCCCTGGAAATTTCTGTATTTCTAAGGATTGTAACAAAGGTAATTTTTAAATACCTTAGAAATCTTAAACATATAGGTGTTACAAGGAAACACTGCAAATAACTACTCAATTACCTTTAATCTAGTTCTAGCGTGTGAGACTGCATTCTATGAGCTCTTCGCAGTTAGTACTGCTATTGTTATTTTGATGTTAATCTAGCTTTTAAGTTAGTGCACTAATGATAATGAGCTAATAGAATACTGACTAGGAATCAGAAACTAATATAAGCAGATCAGTTAGGGAAAGAAAACAAAGGGCAAGCACATTGACTTATGAAGCCCAAAAGTATGAGTAACATTGTTTACACTATAATTTCTCATAATGCATTGAATAATTCACAGCATAATAAAACTCAGATTTGTTACATACTATATAAAAGCTATTAGTTGACACAGCTAAATTCACCTTGGTAAGAGCCAATCTACTTTGTGACTGTGTAACACTAGTAATTGACTTTAAAGCCTTGCTATATTTACTGCATCATTTCTGCCAAATTTCATCCAAACTGAGTCTTGGCATGTTCAAGAAATCAAGCCACAGGAATGTATTTTCATATTGCCAGGCTCAGTATACTGTTAAAAGATTTAGCTTTCTCTGAAGATACTCAGAACCACGATCATCTTTAAAGTGAGTACCCTTCAAATACATCTCTGATCATTAAATTTAGGTAGACACTAATTACTACCACATTAACAACTCATGATGCAAGCCACAGGAGTTAAGAGTGTCATAAGGAACTGCCGTCACAAGGACAGATCCCGGAGGTGATCTGAAGCACCCAACGGCTGGATCCAAAAGCCAAACTGTCCAGGCTTCCCAGATAAAGGTTAGGAGCTTCAGAAGTGAAGCCCTACAATTAAACAGGAAGTCTATATTCTAATTCTACCAGGCTTAGGAATAATTTCACATATTATTACTTATTCAGGAATAGGCACTACAAAGGAAAGGTGAGGCCCTCTTTTTCCTTTGGTTTGTTTTAAACATATTTCCTTATCCTTGAACTTTTTGGACAATTTCAAAGTACACTCTAACAAAAAGGTTTACAAACCAGACTTTTGCAAAGCCAGACGACCTGTGACTATGAGGTGAAACAGGGAAGATTTCATAATGTTCCTGTTATTGTTGCAATTAAAATACAGGCTGTGGAAGTTAGTATTTTCTTAGAAATATTTCATAAATATATTTTATCTTTATCTAATACACTGTGATTATTACTAAATAAGCATTATATGCACACAATTTGGAAACAAATATGGAAACTTTTCTGTGACATGAATTTACTTCAGTGTAATTCCTATTTAAACAAATCCTCATTTGACATTCAATCAACTTATAAAACTCTAGTTATTGGGGGGAAGAATGTTAGAAAACTTATTATCTGCCAAATTAAATGTAATCTTTCTACTTGTTTGATAACCCAAATTTTTAAAATTCTTATTTAGAATTTGGGTATCAATAATATTACTTACATGTAACTTGTAAAAGATTAAATTTAATTGTTGACAATTATTAGAAACCATAAGGCAAATTACTTATTTTATACTCCTGACAAGATATGTCAATCAAAGATGGAATCAGACGAATTTATAGCATTTACATGATAAATTAGTAGATCTGTAAGGTTTCAGAATTCAAGGGTCTCTGTTTCATGTAAGCCAACCACTATATCTATATATAGATGGTATTAATTTAAAATCATATACACTGTGTATAAAAGTACACAGGATAGATGTTGAAAAAAATTAAAAACAATTTATCATTATATAGTTCAGTATAACCTAAGAAAAACATGAGTTTTTTCTTTTTCAGAGATTTTTCTTTCACTCAGTGCAACAGCAAAAATCTATCTTGAAAAGGACAAATTTCAAATATAAAAATGTTCTACATTATTTTATAAATCAACTTTTCCTTTAAAAATTACAATTTGATGAAAGCATAATTTTGCAACATTCAAGTAACCTTTGAAACATAGTTTTATTACATCAATAAATTTGTCAAGGTTTTAGGAAATCAACCGAACAATGAAGGACTACAATTTCTTTAAGTAAGAATTCTTTTGGTGATTTAAAAAAAAAAAAAAAAAAATGTTAAGGGTTCTTTTCCTTCAAAAAATGGAGTAACTCTAAAGGACTTGAGTTCTGTCTACTTTGTACAGCCATTACATGTATGTTAAAGTACACAACAATAACCAGACGTCTAAGGAATATCACTACATTAATGAGCAAACGGGGGAAACATATTCTCTAGTTCCGATAATGAAATTACGTATTGTGAGTATGACAGCTAGGCTACCAAAACCACACATGAACCACCAAAAATCATCAAGGAGGCTAAAGACAAGACATATTCTTCAGGCAGGCAGGACAGTTGGCTCCCACTCGATGCAGACATGCTTGACTGAATGATCTTGGGCACGATGCATGGAAAACAAAAACCAATGCTACCAACCATTGGAAAAAACAGAAATTTTGTCTAACCTTAGCATCTTGTAACCTAGAGATGGCCTAAGTCTAGATTTAGCTTTATCTATAAAAAATAGCCCTTTAAACAGGCTTTTTTTTTTTTTTTAAATAAAAGCGGTCCTTAGGTTCTTCTCCCAACTACTACACCTCTATGTTTTCATTTATAAAAATATCAATGAATGGGTACCTTTTTTCCAAACCACTCAATACCTACTAAAATTAAGTAGATTTAAGGCAGTAAAAATTTGTGAGTTTTCAGACGTACACATTAGTACATTAGGGGATCATTCAATTTAATCTTTTCCCCTTCTTTAAAAAAACTCAGAATTTCTGTGAATCTTGTTGGAAACGATTTAGTTTCTCTGGATTATTGGATGCCATTTGGGAAAAATCACGAAAAATATCCTGGTAGGTTTCATCACCTGCATGAAAGTAAAATAAAGACACTTTTAAAATTTATACAGTGAAAGTGTTAATAAACAACATTCATTTTATGGCTAGTAACTATATTATAATTAACCATACTCAAATTTTACTCAGATGAGCATATTGGGGAGAAAAAAAGACCCACTAAATATAAATGCTAGAAAAGCACATAGTGAAAGAAAAGAAACAGCTATACCTGAGAAAAGCACCTCAGAGGCAGCCACAGAGGAAAGCTCAGAGTTAGAAAAGAGCAAAGATGCAAGTGTTTTAGAGCAATATAAAGAAATACATTTATTTACATAGAAATAAAAGTCATTCTAAATGAGGTATAGTAAACAAGGCATTCTTTAAATAAATATTTCCCTTGATCAAGGCCAAAAGAAAAGACCAATAACAAATACTAATGCTTCTGATGGATGCAAGTTATTAATAAGACAAAACTGATAACCAGGTGAGCAAAAAAAAAAAAAAATCCTATTTTAATAATTATCTTTGAGCTAAAAGGCATTTTAATTTAAATAGCATGTGAAAAAGAAATTCTTTACTCAAACTTAACTAAAAGTAATACACCTAATCCACTGCTTACGGAGCTTATAGAATAATAAAGCCTAGAAAAGGACTGTAAGATCAGTTTCCTATTTCGTCAGAAGTGTTTTGCTTACTGTAGGTCATATGAGCAAGAATGCTATGACAAAGGGGAATAAACACCAAAGATGTCGGTTAAATTAGCATAAGGCATGTATGTACGTACATACAAATAGGCTCGTAGAGAAGTAGATTGTAGATACTGATACTATAGCCAACTGAATACTATTTTTCTTGCCATGACAAACTAGTTATATGCACACATAAAGATTAATTCCTCAGACCAAGGATTTGTATAAAGTAAAATCTCATTTTCAAGATCAATCTTTCATCATATATACTTCTGACAGACGTTAGGTTTACACAGAAACTTAGCATAGCTCTGTTTTCAAGATTTAAACCGTCAAAAGTGTTTTAAATGATTATTGTTGCAGCATGGTTTTATAATTATTTTCCATAAGATATCTTGCATCCATCTTATTACAAACTCATTGCTACAATTGTTAATAGTGCAGTTGATTTTATCAGCTTTTAAAAAGCAAGATTTTTGAGGCAATAGGTGTCATACACCAAAAGCTAGAGAATCAGAAAAAAGGTGGGGGAGGGGGATAAAGATCTAGTATAAAGGTCTAACAGCATAATTCAAGATTTTCAATAAAAAAAGTTAATACTTTTAACCTTTAGTCACTTTTAACATTTAGTCTATGTAAAAAGCAAGTTATTAAAATCTCTATATAGTTTTCATTTAGTCCTGGAAATTTTCTCATGACCTGAATCAATCTACTTTAAAAAGAAAAAATACAGTAAGAAGAAAATCTTGATAGTTGGTTAAGAGTAGCATCTAACTCATATCATGTTATTGAAACAATAAAAATGAAATTTGATATACTGGAACAACGGTTAAGACAATCCAATTACACCCATGATTTTCTAAAAGGTAAACTCCCATGTTAAAAGACAAACTACAAACCTATTCCCATTTTTAGCCATTCTAAAAGATATAAAATAAACTGAGAAGAGACCAACATTAAATATTAACAAACTATACAAAATATTTAAAAATTCGTATTCTTAGATGTTGAATTAAAATATTGAAAATATTTATTGTAAACATTATAAAGATTTTTAAAATACTATTTAAACTTGAGAGTCTGGAATTTTACTTTCCAAGGAAGTGTAAAGTGCAGGTTATAATACAAAAATAACACACTGATTTTACCATTCAACACCAGAAGTAACTTAAAAGGCACACATTATACATTCAAGAAGAAATAGGAAGAAGGATCTAGCAGACGCTAATGCCAAATACTTTACAGATAGCACCAGATGAGCATTCGTAAGTATTACAACAGTACAATGGCAATATATGGCTTCTACTATTAGCAATGCATATTTTGTATAACAAACTGTAGGGTTTTTCTTTTTTGTGGTTTTCCAGCTTTTGTTCTTAAATCATCTAGTACCTATTACACGAGTACATTTTAGTAGAACCATTGTACCATGCAAAACAAATTATAAGATCTTTTATTCACTGAATTAAATGCTTCCTTGAAGGAAAGTGTTGGTGCTACACTAATCATTGGTTTCACGAATACATTTTAGAGCTAATACAAGACAAAAGGAAGTCTCACCTTCCACACACACAAAACTTTCTGTTAACATTCAGTTTCTAACAAAACATTAATTAATGGACTATCAATAAAATACCTTTCTTAGGCCTCAAAATATATTATCAAAAAACAAACATTACAATAACAATAGTGACTAAGATATTTAATATAGTTAACATAAATTGAGCTTCAATGTGATTCCTTGAAATTTAAATATAATTCTAATCATTTAGAATTTTTCCCAAGGCAATATAACTTGTCTACACTAGCATACATAAACAATAACCCATAATTCGCTGCCCTGGAAAGCTCACGTAAGCACATTTAACAGTTTATTACAAACGATAAGCAACTAATCACCCAATATTTGTAATGCTAAGTTATATCCTTTAAATTACTTAATCATATTCTATTTCTCTTCATAAGGTTAACTTTTCCATGTGCCCAGACAGTTCAGAATTTTTAAAATGTGGACTTCTGTATGTCCACTGATAGTTCAAAATAGTTTTTGATTTTTGGTATTCAGAATATCCATTGTAACAGCAATGATGATGATCCAAGACTTGTTGATTTTGCTCTCGAAATGCACTCCCCTCAAAGAGACAGCAGCATGTGAGACCCCACCTCTAGGTGATCAAGTATATGATCCCGCCCTTCCTGGGCTGATTACAGCTTCCTTTATACAAATAATTAGATCAGGGACCAACCTTTGCTAGCGACATACTTGCATAACCAGTAGCGGCTCACTAAAGTGGTGATTTTCAACTGGCTGAGAAACTCTGCCAACAATCAAGGGGAGTCATGGAACCAGAGACTGTGGGAACCACCAAAGTGGTTTCCAACGACTGAGGGCGGGGCGTGATATTTCACTCACTCACCCAGTCCTCTTAAGAGTTGTAGGAACTGATAAAGAGGGATAGATCTTCCCTTCAGGAAACGTGTGCTCTTATATCGCCTTGCAAAAAATAGAAAGTTTCAGGTCCTTAGGGTTGTATATAGAAGGTTCAGAAGTGTGGTTTCTTAGAAATAAATCCACGATTCCCAAAGATTATATCTGAGTCTTTTAAATAATAGGGCTCTTCATTATCAAAAGATCGAAAATACCTGCATTTTAAAATTACCCAAATTTCTGAGGTATTGCTAGGCAACAACAACAAAAGGATCTAGATAAGACAATCAACCAAAATCAATGAGAGAAAAATAACAGTGACAAGTGGAGGGGAAAGAAAGACCCTACTGCCTGAGCTAACATATCTGTTCTCCAAAGACTTGTGAAGGAAAAGAAAAGTAGCCAGGGAGCAATTGCTGTGCCATTTCACCGCGTCACCTGTGTAAGTATAAAGTTGCTCTGCTTTGCATGTGAGACCTTCTTTTTTAAATTTTTTTTTTCAACATTTTTTATTTATTTTTGGGACAGAGAGAGACAGAGCATGAACGGGGGAGGGGCAGAGAGAGAGGGAGACACAGAATCGGAAACAGGCTCCAGGCTCCGAGCCATCAGCCCAGAGCCCGACGCGGGGCTCGAACTCACGGACCGCGAGATCGTGACCTGGCTGAAGTCGGACGCTCAACCGACTGCGCCACCCAGGCGCCCCAGCATGTGAGACCTTCTAAATGGGTTGAAAATCTATCATCAAGATCATCCCCAAATAGATCAAAATCCCATTTTATTCTTCTGATACACCATTTCCAGAATTCTGATCTATTTTTAATCTCTAAAATTTGAGAGTGGTGGAAAAGCCTGGTTTGTTGTTTTTTTTTTTTTTTTGAGGCTTTTTTAATGTTTATTTATTTTTGAGAGAGAGAGCACATGAGAATTGGGGGGCAGAGAGAGGGGGGACAGAGGATCCAAAGCGGGCTCTGCGCTGACAGCAGCGAGCCCGACATGGGGCTTGAACCCACAAACTGTGAGATGGTGACCTGAGCAGAAGTCAGACACTTAACCGACTGAGCCACCCAGACACCCCAAAATGAGGCTTTTAAAACATTTTTCGGTCAAATAAATTGGAAAAATTCATTTTTCTACTGGGGAATGGAAGATGCATACCCATAAACTTATACATAAAACGGCAGTGAAAGAGACATTCGAATGCTCCTAAATGGTGGCAGAAGAAGCCCAAGCAATCTGGGTGGAACTAGAAGTCACAAGAACATAGAGGCCCTGTCCTTTCAAGTTTCCCAACTCCGAAGGAAAGTTGACCACTGACCTTATGACTAATCAGTTGGGTGTAACTTCATCAGCAAACTGCTCAAGGAAAGAACAGCTGACCAAACATTTAAGTTTCAAATGTCAGGAAAAAGAATTGTTTAACTTAAAATCTTGAAGTTCACTCTTACCTCACAAATATCAGGTTGTATCCTTTGAATAATTTTTATTTTTAAAGTGCTTAAACACAAAGGCCTTAAAAATGGCCTAGTAATACCCTCACTTAAGTATATCTGTTACAAAATTATAACTTATTTAAAATCTAACATTCAAGTTTAAAACAAATGGGTGAAATTCAGAATTAATGCTGAGACTTCACCCTTAATCAGCACTCTTACATCTTGGTGTATCATGAGTCAGTAGTATTGTCTGATCCATAGGATTAAAGTGGGACACCCTAGATTAGAAGTATCTAGCTGAAGTGTCTCTGTTCTCAAAGTTCTTACTTGTTCCCTATTAAACTAGACCAACAAGAAGTAGTAAATACAGTCCTCCGAGAAAAGAATGGCCCCATATTAATTATATACTAATCCAGTTATGTAAAGGTTAATGGCTGAAGCTAGCATAAAATACAGAAATCTCAAAACATATTTAAACAGGAAGAATAGATGATATTACCAAGCCACTTTTAAAATAACACATTAATATTCATTTTTAAAAGTTAAATATACTTATTAAAAACTAACATTACAATTATTTTAGTCATGAATTCCTGAAATCCTTTACTAATACTTATATGAATTTAAAACAGATAAATTAGGAATTCATATATTCAAATTCATGAAACTGGAGATCCAATGATTACTCTTTTCTTCGTGAAGAATGTCTAATTAGGATGTGTTCCTCAAAGAAAGGAATCTGATTAGCAACATTTCTTCCTTTTCTTGACATCCTGACTCAAAGGTGAAAATTACACAAAATGAGACTTGGGCTGATCCTGAGTTGAGATTTCTCTAACAAGTTTACTTTACCATCAGGTTCATGAAATACTGTTCTAAATACTTACATTTACCCAACAGATAATGTACAATTGCTTGGGGCAAAGCTACAAGGCAAAGTGAGACCTTTTCTCTATACCTTTTAAACTAACTCCATTCCCATTCCGGGCTTCTTAAACTACTAGTAGATTTTATTTTTAACTCTAAAACTTATCTTTAGATCAGAGTACAAAACTCTTAATTCAATAAACTTTTTTCTAGGCATTTTCCATACTGACTTTTTATATGCCAAACACATGGTGATTTGTATTTTTCCCTGAACGCAATTCATAGAAATTCCCTGAATAACAAAAAGAAAACAATTCTGTTATATTCACTTGACAGCTAAAGAGAATTCCAAAATGAAAATGACCATTGTGCTGCTGTGAGGGTATAAATATAGGTCACCATTCCATCCACGTCACTGGAATGTATATGGAAGACATCTGTACAGCAGGTAAAGAAGTCAGCAGCCAAAGTTGAACACAGCAAGTAAATGTGTACTGTAATAGGAATAGTTACGGACCTCTAAAGGCTCGGGAGTTAGCCGCTCCCGAGAATTCAGTAAGTACAATACATAACAACTCACAATTTACAAGTAAGTTATAAAAACTCCAGAATATTAAGCCACTCTGCTAAAGAACTATGAATCTTCCAATTGTAAACTAATAAATTCCTGAATGCATTTCTTATACTGCATTTCAGTATGGTTATTAGTAGAATATTGACCTGGCTGTCCATAAAGTCCTTCTGATTCCCGCATCTCTTCATTCATTCTTGCTAAACGTAACCTAAAATCAAAGGAAAGGATTTTTAGATGAAGTATGTAATGAAACCACAAACCAATGAAATGTATAAGCAGATAAAACGCACACTCTTTTTTCTCTTCCTAGTGTTTACCACTATAATAGATGGGGTTTTAGTTTTAGTTTCCCTTTATACAATTCTCATGAGAGAGTATAATAAAAGATTTCTTTTTTTAACTATTTTATTTTTAAGTAATCTCTACACCAAAACTGGGGCTCAGATGTACAACCCCAGGATCAAGAATCGCATGCTTGCCCACCAACTGAGCCAGCTGGGTTGGCCAGCTGGGTGCCCTGACAATAAAAGATTTCTAACAAATACACTTCATCACTGTTTAAGCAGGACCTTTGGAGCACCTCCAGGAGCTTACTTCCTGACTTCAGAGACTCCCCAGCTTCTCCAGCAACTGTTCAAAGTATTGCCTCTACAGTATGGAATGTCCTACTGTACGGTTTAAGTTTATTCGGCTTCACCCTGAGGTGAGGTAGTTCCAAAAATGTAAATGGCATGTGTTATGTCTAAATAGCGGAAACGTATTTTGATGTATTAAATGACCATAGGTTGCTAAGATTTTACCAAGGTTACCATTCGGTTAGACACTCTTTCGTGGGGTATTCATCCTGGCAGCAGGAAGATATACAGCACTGGATTAAGAAGGCAAGAATTTCCTTCCATTTTTGTACTAACTTTAAACAATTTTGAAACAGGCAAATGTCGCCTTCAGTGCCCCTTCCTACTTTTCACTGTTTGTCTGTCCTTCGGGCCACCCACCTTCAGGCAGTGGGTGCACTGCCCACCGAGACTTATATCACCCTCTTCTAACGTGCACTTCTGGCAACTGCAGCATCTGACATGAGCTTTCCCTCTCTCCAAAATACTACCACTCCCTTCCATCTCTTTTCATAACCACTGTGTGAATTAATAGCACCTTAGGTCTCTCTTTGGTATTTGGACTTTGCAGAGAGGACCATTACTTTAAAAAATTATTAAATGAAACTGAAGTCTTCACACAAAGTAAAATGAGAAAATTTAGACAATTTGGGGACAGATATTTCTGAGGTAAAGGGGCCATTATTGTAAGAACTGCCTGGGAAGCTGCATCCAGAGTTCCTTTCTCTATGCTATTCCTATCTTTTCTTTAATAACTTCTCTTTCTCCAATTGTGAATCTATAATAATTTAATAGTTCTAAATTTTCCTCCAATAGTCTCCACAATTACAATAACCTCTCCAGTGGGGAAAGGACACTGAGTGCAGAGAAAGCATGTTTTACTGTTTTGCCTTGTGTTTTAATTTGGCAGGGATCAGGGAGGAGTGATATATGACAAGTCAAGAATTCTCAGTGGCAGCTCAGGAGTTCAAGGCAGTTGAGAAAGTTTCCCTTTGTAGGTGACTGAGACTCAGTAGTGTGAATGAAACTATCAATACTCATATAATAGGGGATCAGTAATTCTGGGTTTCAGGCAACACAGAACAGAACGAGTAAGTGACTTCATACAACATATTTCCTACATCACAATAAAGTGTAAGTGGCAATCACTTTTTTAGATTCCAGTGTAAACAAACAACTTTGATCTAAGATGAAAATCAAATTAAGATCTCAAAAGTCTTTCTTTAACAGATCATATTCAATTGTATTCAAACATTAAAAAACAGGTATTTTTATCTTAAGATAGAGCATTCATGTAAATAACTCCTTAAAAAAAATAAGCACAAACAGATCCCTAAGCATCACTGCCCAAAGGCAATGCAACTGCAAAAGTTGCTAACATCAGTGCAGCTGTCCTCCCTACTTATAATCCTCTAACTCTTAAGGTAGAATAAATGCAGATTTTTGAACAGAATTATTGCCTGTTACTGTACCAATCCACCCCCTGCCCTAGTACTGTAGTGAAAATTAAAGAATCCATTTTAGAGAAGACATGGGTTTTCTGTTCCTACTGGTCATGCAGGATTTAAAAAGTGGCTAAGGACATGGGTTTTAGAGCCAAAATTCTTAGTTTCAAATCCCAGCTCCATGAGCTACCGGTTTCTCAAATGATCTGCGGCATGGCATCGTTATAAAATAAGGCTAATAATATGTTCCTCATAGGGTTGCTGTGAGAGCCAAATAAGTTCCTATATGTAATACATTAAATTAAACAATTTAAGTTTATAGTTAAACACATTAAACAATCAAGTTTATAGTTCATACCTATGCATGAAACTATGTTTGAACCTAAGTACTACACTGAAACTAAGTACTACAACTGTCTGAAAAACAATCAAGTAAAAAGAAGACACTTACAAGGTCACTATATCAGCATTGGCTGCTTCCACAGCTATAGTCAAAGGGTCTTTCCCTTCTTCATCAGTGGCATGTTGATTGGCACCTCGTTTTAGGAATAAACATACCTGCCTGTTTAAGGAAACAGTATTTTTAATATATGGCCAATAAGAAAAAAATATTAGTATTCACCATAAAAAAATTAAAAGCACCATCTCACTTAAAGAAATAGCATTTCATTAGGAAATTCTTGACTCATTCTATAACTATTTATTGAACAATAAAAATTTACCATGATCACCATTTTACAAATCTCAAGGTGTTTTCCCCTTTTAACTTGGTGGTACGTAGGATGGTGAGATGTATAAATTATGGTCTCTATCCTCAAATAATATCAGAAAAAGATGTACATATATTTCCATGAACTTAAACAAAACAGCATCACTTAAGGTCATTATTTGGGAAAGAAGGAAGCCAAGGCAACGTTAACATTATACCAACAATAATTCAACAGCAAAGAGGGTAATCCTCCACAAATATTGATAACTTGAAGAAATTGACAAAAATGAAAAAATATGACAGAATGAGTAAATGGAGTCTATGAAGTAAAATGGGAAGAATGATTGTTTAAGAAGAAAATACACAGATGAATCAAATACAATCACTTTTAAGTATCCAAAAGTTTGTATGATGAAGTCATTGAACTCAGTATCTCTTTGCTGGCAGAAGGAAAGCAAACTATGATAAGAATAGAAAATGCTTTAAAAAATACAAGATGCTTCAAATAAACATAAAAAAAAAAAAATACCCAGCTTCTTGCTTATTGGGATAATAAGAATTGGATATCCTGAGATACTTTATTTAAAAACAATCATCTATGACACAAATTTTTCATTTAAGGTCAACATTTTGACTTCATTTGTACCTTCTATTAGAAAGTCCATTTTCAAAAACAACAACAACAACAACAACAAAAGTAATCTTCAAGGCTTTATTGTTCTGTAAGTCTAAATACTGCTTCAGAAGCCTCCATGTCAATAGCACAAGCTAAAAGTTAAAGTCTGACTTTAGGTACCCTGTGAGAAAACTAAAATGTCCAAAGTTATAAAATTCTCCCCAAATGCACATGCTATGTATATAAATATGTGAACATGCATAAATACATACATAGACTTAGTTGTCTGAAAAAAATCACCATAATTTCAGTAACAGTTTTAAATACTAAAACTGATCTACATAAATGGCAAGTAAAGCTCAAAACAAGCTTTGCAATGTTCTTTTCTGAAAAGTAACAGTAGCTTTTTTCTGCAGATTTTTAAAATTTGAAATTCCATCATGACAATATAAGTCACAGGAAGGTATCATTTTACAAACTCTACTTAATGCCTTAGCCTAAGAAAAAGCAAAATGATATTTCAAAATAATTTTTCAAATAAAATCTAGTTAAATATGCAAGCTCCACAGCTTACCCTGTGTGCCCCAAGACAGTGGCATGGTGCAGTGGGCCCCGCCCTTGCACATCTCTTTGGTTCACATTAGCACCATTCTGTAGAAGAAACTCGCATGTCACCAAAGAACCCTTAGAAGAAAAAAAGAATATAACAATGTACAAAAAACAAACAATAATATATTTCTATTAAAAACAGGTCTTTACTCTAATAGCCTTTCTGTTTTATTTTCTCCCAAAAGAGAAAATACTCCCCAGTGAAAGCAGAGAAATGATAAATTATTTTCTTCCAAAGAATGACTTCTTTTTTAACATTTATTTATTATTGAGAGACAGAGAGACACAGAGCGTGAGCAGTGGAGAGGTAGAGAGAGGGGGAGACACAGAATCTGAAGTAGGCTCCAGGCTCCGAGCTGTCAGCACAGAGCCCGACACGGGGCTCGAACTCACAAACTGTGAGATCATGACCTGAGTGGAAGTCGGTCGGTTAACCACCCAGGCGCCCCGCCAAGAATGACTTCTAACAGGGATTCAATGTGCAGTGTGATCTAGCAAAAGACACTACTTTCATTACCAAAGTTCTCTTCCACTGAGAAAAAAATCTGACCTTACGTAATCACAGTGATACTCAGAAATCACTACTAACATTTTCTTCTACTTTCCAACCCATCTCTTAAAGCAAAAAATAATGCTAAAGCTATGTTCAGAATGAATTATGATTTTTTTACAATGTATGAATTCATACCCCTAATACAGCCTGAATAAGTGGTGTTGCTTTATTTTCCTCTGAATTAGCCCAGTTCACATCTGCACCATGAGCCAAAGCCTCAGCCATTTTAGGAAGATTTTTTTCATATGAAGCCCTATAAAGCTGGAGTCCCGGATTAAGATGTTTAGAGTCGAGAAACACAGAAGAATCTTGCCTTTCTCCTTCTGTAAAGCAAACAAATACATCAGTAAAAATGAGCAGGAAGGGAGAGAATGGGAAGTTATTGTTTCACAGGTACAGGGTTTCAGTTTTGTGAGATGAAGACAGTTCTGTGGCTGCATTGTGGTAACGGCAGCACAAGGGTCAAGAAACTCAATGCCACGCGGCTGTCCGTTTAAAAATGCTCAAGATGGTAAATTTCATGTTATGTATGTCTTACCACATACATAACAAAATGTTTTTAAATTTTTAATTTTTAATTTTATTTTTTTTAATTTACATCCAAATTAGTTAGCATATAGTGCAACAATGACTTCAGGACTAGATTTCTTAATGCCCCTTACCCATTTAGCCCATCCCTCCTCCCACAACCCCTCCAGTAACCCTCTGGTTGTTCTCCATATTTAAGAGTCTCTTATGTTTTTTTCCCCTCCCTGTTTTTATATTATTTTTATTTCCCTTCCCTTATGTTCATCTGTTTTGTCTCTTAAAGTCCTCATATGAGTGGAGTCATATGATATTTGTCTTTCTCTATTTACCACATTTTTTTAAATAAGCCCTTACTACAATGTACCACAATGTAAAAGATGTAACCACTAATTTAACAAAATGAGCTAATGGGAGGTTTTCACAAAAATATATTATTCCCTGATGACTCCCCAAACAGTCAAACTTCTCTTATAAAGACATCCATTGGTATACTAGGCCTTTGTGGTCCTGCCGATATGCAATGGGAGGTTAATTACACTGTACTAGATTAAAATTAGGTATATTCCCATATGCCTGGATTTAAAGAGGATGGTAAAAATCCATGAAGAATTTTACTACTAGACCAAACCTCACTTTATGCCGAGGATGGTCCAATATCATCATAAGTTACAGTACAAGCAATTCAAGTAATTCAGAAAATGCTCACTACCCTGAATATTCTGTAAGACCAAAATCATGGGAATCATGAAGGAGAAAATAGAGGAAGAAAGCACAGATCCAAAGAAAAATATAATGGGGAGAGAGTTGTTAATCTCTTTCTCCTGATAAGATAGCCACAATAGATAAATAAATATAAATATATAAACATAAATATAAAATAAATAAAACATACAGTTCACGTGGACTAAAAAGTATACTTAGCAACTGAGTAGGCACTTTTAGCCCGTATCATGAGGCTTAGAAGAATGTACAGCTAGGAGAGAACTTCCAAATCCGCTTTCTCATTTAACAATACCTTCTAAAAGGCTAACCACTTCCTTTAGAAACTATTTAATCAAGATTAAGCACTAACCACATGCATTTTTCAGCAGACAATACTAATTAACACTGAATTTCACCAAAACTCACCAGTCTCATATAAACTATTGGCAGACACTGTCGAGGGTAAAGATTCTCTTCCATCATCAGAAATCTGCTGGATTCCACTATCATTACTTTTAACTGTTTTAAAGAAAAATCAGCTAGTGATTAAAGTTCACACCATTAGAAAACAATCTACTCCAAACAACAAGGTTTTAAAATGAGTTCTGATACATCAACATGAACTCAGCCACCATCAGAATACATTTAACACAATTGTAATCCTTTTGAACACTTAGCTTATCAAAATATGAATCAATCACAAAGCCTGAAAATAAACTTATCTTCAGAGTCGCAACACATCTCATTACCCCATAATATGTCAGGGGTGGTGAAGAGCTTAATTTATTATGACTGTAAGTAATGTGTAATTCTGAGACAATGGGTAACATCTAGAGAAATGGCCACACCGCACAATGACCACTGGCACAGACTTGGAATGCTCCACAAGAGTAGTACTTACTACTACGTAGTTTTGAAGAAGTATCAAAGTAGGAGAAGAGTGAATCTAGCTCATCAGGACAGAACAGAGACTCCCGCCTGGCCTCGTCGCTATTTACAGCAACCACTGAGGACATGCAAGTTAGCAAAGCACAAAGCAGGCCATAAGAAGGGAAAAGGGCAGGAAAAAAACGTTACTGGGAAAAATTTAGGAGGAAAAAAATAGGAAGGATATTAGGTAGTTAATCAGATATTTAGGGCTTGTTGCCATGATAGATTTATAATTCCCATCTCCCCTTGCACTCTAAGCAGTTTTATTCCCTAGAATATACACATTACCTAGAAACGTGAGTTACCAAGATGCTATTTAAATTTAACCATTTTAAAGACATAGAAATCCAATTTTTCCTTACAATATGCAGAAGGAAACAGGTCTTTTAGCATTTAAATAATCTACAGTGGCTACTAATTCAGAGATCAAGAAAGCGACTTCAGTTTAACAAGTAAGCTGTAATACCTGAACTTGGGGGAGGTACTCTGACTTGGTCACCTGGCCCAAGTTTAGAAATGCTCAGCCTCTTTTCTTCGCAACTTTTGGAGACAATCCTTTTTTCCTGCTCAGGAGGTGATGATGATATAGAATATTTATCCACAAATTTCCTCTCCACATATTTTGCTTTGATATATGTCTCTTTCTCCTGTCTGGTATACATAAAAATGTCATGATGTTCTGCTTAATCTCTTAGTATGGCTGAAAAGAAGCCATTATATATTGAATATCTCAAAAAAAGTCACTAAATGTATTACAAGTTAAAACTAAATTTGTGACATTATGCAACATATTTCCCTTCCAAATATTTAATAACCTACGATCTCATGTTCAAATGAAATACAAACAATAGACTAAATGAAAAATCACAAGCATTAACATGGCACTCTCTATTCTCTTAATTTCTGTGCTCATTCATTTCTATACATGTTCCCTTGTGCTTTTTACAAAATGAAAACCATTACCAAGAAAACTATAAAAATTTATGGAAATTAATTTCATTTTACTGCAATAGATAATGTCACATACTGAACTATCACTATTGATGGCCATAATTTTTCCTAAGACAACTACTTTAAAACAACAGCATTCCTAACTAAGGAGGAAGAAAATATGTCACATTTTAAACGTTATGATACAATCATAAAATACCAAGTCTGTTTTATACCTTTTCTTACTTATATCCTTTTGAAATGGCTAAATCTTTGGCTGGAATAGAAGGATATTTCAAGGTCTGAATAACTCAGCCATGCTTTACCAAATAATCTCATTTAAATGATATTAGTGCAGACAACAATAACTTTAAAATAGTATTGATTATACATACAGATTTAGTCAAACATAAAATCCCAACATAGGATTATGGCAAATAAAATTTTAGTGCTAAAAATAAAGAACCATAAAAACTAAAAGCAACATCAACAATAAAGATTAATTATGTACCTTGAAGGCACTCTTAGCCACTTCATTCAAAGAGCCTCCATATATAGAATTGGAAGTATAATTCAAACATAGCAACTAAGTACTCTCCCCTACCAGAAGCTACCCTTTCACCTTTAATTCTTTAATATCATAATGCCATTTATTAAGTATGCGTTTCACAGATATTTACTGTACTAAGTTAAACAATGTAAAATTATTCACTGTTGGTAATAGAAACTTGATCTTTAGAGACATTAATGAACAGATTATCTCTTTTTAAACCCCTGCCAATAACAGAATTGGTCTATTTTAACTGCTAAGAGCTTTTATATTCTATGTAGAGACTTAATTTTTGAGATTGTCATCTGGAGACTATAGTTTATTATATAATCAATAACAAATAATTATCTAACACATACCCAAGAAAGCGATAGCCATCTTTTTAAAAAAATTTTTTTTAATTCTTTATTTTATGTTGAGAGAAACAGGCAGACAAACAGACAGCAGGGGAGGGGCAGAAAGAGAGAATCCCAAGCAGGCTCCATGCTGTCAGTGCAGAGCCCAACATGGGGCTTAAACTCACAAAGCATGAGATCAGGACCTGAGCCGAAACCAAGAATTGGACACTTACCCAACTGAGCCACCCAGGTGCCCCAAGATTGCCGTATTTTAACAGAAGCAGTAATGCTCTCTTCTAAACAGTCTATCTCAATATTACGTATCAGTTATAGTGAAATAAAAATCATAGCTATATTCCTGCTTACGAAAAATAAAAGGGTAACACATGGAGACAATTGAAATTAGTACCTTTGTCCTGGTTGTGGTTTCTTTATTCCCATTTTTTCCACTTTAGCTTCATAAACTCGGTTTATAACATCATTTCCCAATTCACACATAAGCTGTTTGGCAGGAAAATAGGAAAATAAGGTACAAATTCCTAAAAATACTGTAACAGTCCTTAAAGCAAATACAGCTAACTCATTCCTTTTGCTGTTCTGCAAATGCTGATCCCACAAAGTTTGAAGTTAAAACAAAATGAGACAAGGAACTAAGAGCAATATCATCATGTTGCTATTACCAGAATACCTCCCCCTAGAAGACTGCCACTAATACAAGAAAAGGTCTCTCCTCACTCATCGTCCCTCAACTATGGCTAGCACAATGCTGCAGATTATTCACAATGCTTGGTAAATTAAATGAAAAAAGAAGATTGAGGCCAAACAGGTTAAGTTTTAAACACCTCAAAATGGAAGTACACTATTTTCTCTTTATATTTTATATATAAGAATTGCAAAATGGGGCACCAAGGTGGCTCAGTCGGTTAAGCATCTGCCACTGGATCTCGGCTCAGGTCATGATCTCAGGATTCGTGAGATCAAGCCCCACCTCATCTGGCTCTGTGCTGATAGCACAGAGCCTGCTTGGGATTCTCTCTCTCCTCCCACCCCCCCACCTCAAAATAAATAAATGGACTTAAAAAAAAAAAAAAAGAATTGCAAAATATTTTGTTTAAAATTTTCAATTATTTTTTAAAAATTTTTAATGTTTTTTTTTTTTAATTTATTTTTGAGACACAGAGAGACAGAGCACGAGTGGGGGAGGAACAGAGAGAGAGGGAGACACAGAATCCGAAGCAGGCTCCAGGCTCTGAGCTGTCAGCACAGAGCCCGACGCGGGGCTCAAACTCACGCACTATGAGATCATGACCTGAGCCAAAGTCGGACACCCAACTGCCTAAGCCACTCAGGTGCCTCTCAATTATTTTTTTAATGTACCTGACAGCTAGCTATGTTTCAGCCAAATTTTAAAAACTGAACTTATTAATAAGTTCGCATCTACAAAACTGATGCAGAAATTAGATTTCTACCTCTCATTCCCCCACTTTCTTCTCCTTTGAATTCATAACAATTAATACAATCTATCTAATTAGGGCTCTACCTTAGCAACTAATTTATCACTTTCATCCAGATGTTTACACAATAATTCCACAGAGCAGATTTTTTTTGTACTTTACATAATTGAGAGGATCACCAGTTTATCTATGGATTAAAATAAAAATACAAGTACATTGAGAACACAATTTTTGGGGCGCCTGGGTGGCTCAGTCGGTTAAGTGTCCAACTTCAGCTAAGGTCACGATTTCGTGGTTTGTGAGTTCCAGACCCGAATTGGGCTCTGTGCTGACAGCTCAGAGCCTGGAGCCTGCTTCGGATTCTGTGTCTCCCTCTCTCTCTGCCCCTCCCCCGCTCCCACTGTATCTGTCTGTCTCTCTCAAAAATAAAACAAACATTAAAAAAAAGAACACAATTTTCAGACAGAAATAAATGCAGAATATACCATAATCTCTAAATGAATATATATTTTTCTACAATATGGTAAACCAAATGATGGGAATTAAAAGGAATATATCATTAACCAATATATGAGTTTTATAAATCTTACCAGAAACCCAGTTGTGATTTAAATTACTTATGGCATTTCCATAGATATGAGTCTTTACACAAGGATAAAGGATGTCTTAGTTGGACCACTTATCTTGAGAAATGTAAATCTGTAAAAGGTCCTATGCTAAAATGGCTCAATGATAACAACATGCTATACCAATCCATTAGGGAGTGCACTAATACATCTTATACTTTTAACAAAAATTTATATAATTATAAAGGACTAAAATTAAGGCACATAATTGAAGAGCATTCTTTGAGAAAACATAAAAATGTAGGAATGTGTTTTCCTTAAAAGATGAAGTGATCTGCAGTTAAGAGCGTTACATAAACTTAGCGATTTTAAAAAAAACCCAAAAGAAAACACCAGCTTTGCCAAAATAGCCTCAGATGCGTTCCAATACAATTTATTGTTAGCATGGAGAAACTCACACATTTTATTTATTTATTTGTTTTTAAAACAAATATTTACTTATTTTGAGAGTGTGCACACACACGTCTGCCAGCCAGGAAGGGTCAGAGACAGGGAGAGAAAATCTCAAACAGGTTCCGCTCAGTTAGCACAGAGCCCAAAGTGGGGCTCAAGAACCCACAAACTATGAGATCATGACCCAAGCCAAAATCAAGGGTCAGACACTTAACCGATTGAAGCACCCAGGCACCCCTATTTATTTCTTTTATGAGTAGGCTCCATACCCAGTGGAGCCCAACACAGAATTGAACTCATGACCTGAGCTGAGATCAAGAGAGGGATGCTTAACCAACTAAGCCACCTAAGCCACCCCTAGAAACTCATACATTTCGTAAATCAAGATTCTAAAATCGTGTCATTTTATGTGAAAATCTGAAATATTTTTAAGCAAGTATTTTATTTTACCTTCAAAAGTTCAGGCTCCCAGGTATCTAAAGTTAAAGATCGTACTTTTGAAAAATGAACTCCAAGACTCCTAAGTAGGGGGGAAAAAAAGACTATATTAATATACAAAACCATCAAGTCTCTATTTGCATAATATGCAAATTACTTTTCTCTTTTAATGGGATATAGTTGCTAATACAGCCCTCAACATGTATGTAAATAAGGAGAGTTCTTAAATGGTAAATGGTAAAACAAAATCCTCTAAAGCACTCCGTAAACCAGAATTTTATCCACTCTACAAAAGGTACAAATATACAAATGGCAGTCAAATTAAGGCAAATGGAAAAGGCCCCCTAACCAATGGGACACAATAATTTACTATGTGTTTATCCAAAAGTAGTCTCTCACCCTGTGTAGGCCTACCCACCGGTGAATCCCAGAACACTCGATACACAGGGTGATGCCCAGGTTGATGCTGGCCCACCGTGGGTCCGCCAGACCACAGTCACAACAGCTGGCATTGCCAGGGATACTCTGGACTCGCTGCAGTGCACTTTCTCCTTTCAACGATTTATCTTTTGACTCATTTCCAGAATCCAGGCTTCCTGTGGATGGAGATGATTTCTTATCCAGCTTCTAAAAGAATTAAGAATTATTTGTTTAAAAAAAAAAGATTAATACTATGCTGCACATTACATGCTCCAAACAAAACCTTCCAATCAATAAATTGAGGGCTTATTATGAGCCTAAGCCAGGCACTATTCTAGGCATTACAGATTTAATGATAAAAAGATACAGCTAGCTCCATCAATTGGCATTTAGTCTTGTCAGAAGAAACATAAACATTGGAAATAATATATATTTATATAAATAAATATTTACACTTATTTTATATTTAATATACATATATATATATTATATATAAAATAAGTGACAAATGAACATGTGTATAAGATATGAGGGCAAAGAGAAAGGGAAACACTTATTTAACATGCAGGACCAGAGACGGATGGAATAAACACAAAACTATTAATACTCAAGAATAAAATTAATATTATTTTGTACCAGAATTTTCCAAGGTATTCAATGAACTGCAAGCAAGTTGTTTCAATTACTGCAGTGAATAACTGGAAATCGTATGTCGTTTTACTAAAGAACAAATCAATTAAATAATTATTTTTTTAATGTTTATTTTTGAGAGAGAGAGATTGAGTGAGGGAGGGGCAGAAAGAGAGGGAGACAGATGATCTGAAGCAGGCTCTGTGCGGATAGCAGACAGCCCAATGCTGGGTTCACACTCATGAACCACAAGATCATGACTTGAGCTGAAGTCAGACGCTTAACTGACTGAGCCACCCAGGTGCTCCCAAATCAATTACATAATTATAATTATATTCCCAGCAAGGGAAGTGAGAGCCTGAGGAGGGAGAAGAAGGCACTGGTGTGAGGGTCCAGAGCCTGAGTAGGGGCAGGTGGCAGCAAAGAAAGGATGTTGGTTACATACAGGGGGACTGATCATATAAGTAAACATGTTAAAAATAAAAGTGAGCCATATTTTTCTCACTGCAGAATAAGGGTTATTTATATGGAAAGGGAGAGAATTAGAACAAAGCCTGTTGTGTGTGATTAGAACTGGAGAAAATAAGAGGCATACTAATGGTTTTCACTATAAACAGATATACAAAGAAATACAGATGTAAACGTGTACATGTGTATATACATACATATATTCTTTTATCTTGGTTTCTAAAAGCCATTCACCACCAAAAGGAACTAGGACTCTGGAGAATTAGCACTGGTGCAGAGAAAGTGCAAGATGAACCTGGAACGTCTCATCATGCTAGAAAGTAAGGAGGAACTCAGACTGAACTAAGACATGATAAGAACATATCAAAAGGATATAGAAGCCAGCGTTCCACTGGACCAGTTTGGGCCAATTCAAACAATAAAACAAATAATGATAGTAATGGATTATAACAGGTTGAAAAAACTATACTGACATAATTAAATTTAAAAAATTAAAGCTTAAAAAAATAATTAAAAAATAAATAAATAATTAAAGTTTAATGAGGAAAAAATATTCACATAGTCTCAAAGAACCTCCCCTTACAAATACTTCTTACCTACCAAGCGAATGTTACAGTACAGAAGCCTAGCAGACATCACCTTAATCAAGTGATCAAAGTTAACATCACCAATAATGGGACAAAGTTATGTGTCACCTGAGAACGCAGTGAGAAGAACACAGCATCATTTATATAATACACCTGCCAAAGATGCATAACCTTGCGAGCAAAGCATCGGAGAAACTCACATTAAAGGACATTCTACAAAATAACTAGCTTGTTATCTTCAAAACTATCAAGGTCAAGAAGGTCAAAGTAAGATTGAGGGACTATTCCTGAAGGAAGGAAACTAAAGAGCTGTGACAACTAATATTACCTGTGCTTCTGGACTGGATCTTTCTGCTGTAAAAAAACATTACTGGGACAATTGTTAAAGACGTCTGGAATTAAATGGTAGCCATATTTCAATGTTCATTTCCTGATTATGATGGCAGTACCATGGTTTTTATAGGACAATGTCCTAGGGTGTGGGAAATAGCACTAAAGTAATAATGGGTGATGGGGCACCAAGTTAGAAACTCACTCTGAAATAGTTTGGGGGTAAAGTTATTGTACAACATTTGGAACTTCTCTGTAAGTTTGAAATTATTTCAAAAATTTTTAAAAATCTGCATTATTAGAACATGTTCAATAATGTGAATTATCTCATAAGCAATTATCACATAGGAAAAAGATGTCAATACAATACAGAAACCTTTTTGGCTCATTCCCAATTTTCCTCTATAAGCTAATTTTTTGCACCAAATTAGAGAAGCTGAGAGCAAAGTACACTGCACAGCAGAACCTGGGGCAGCTACCTCCAGGAACACAAGAATAAACATGACACCCATCCCCCTATTCTCCTTCTTGGATCATTTTGTCCATGTGCTTGGACTCAAAAGTGTGTATTATACTCATTCTCTCTGATCTTTATGTGTTTTGCCTTTGTCACCAAAACTCAGTAGCCTCAACCCTTCTGTACTCTTCCATTAAGTTATCTTCATCAATTTTTTTAAGTTTATTTATTTTGAGAGAGAGAGAGAGAGAGCACATGCATGAGCAAGGGAAGGGCAGAGAGAGAGAGAGGAAGAGAGAGAATCCCAAGCAGGCTCCGCACTGTCAGCACAGAGTCTGATGCAGAGCTCAGTCCAACATACCGTGACAGCATGACCTGAGCCAAAATCAAAACTCGGACGTCTAACCAATTGACCCACCCAGGTGCCCCTATCTTCATTAATTTTTAAAGTTAACTCCTATCTATACTGTAGTATTAATTTATTATGAATTTAATTGTTCTAATATTTTTTACTGAGATTCTAAAGTTCCTGAAAGTATTCTAGTTATGAAATTACACAGATTTTTAGGGCAGCCCTAGCCCTATTTTTCCTGTAATCCTTAGAATTTCTAGTGTATGATTTTTCATAACACAGGTATTTCAGCAATGCCACTAGCTTCTTCATCAGGATGATATGGATATACATGTAATTTTGTTCCCTCTCAAAACTTTGCTAAAAGCCAGAAAAGATAATAAAAGGCATTATCCTCAGCCCTTATTGGACAAAGTTGTGGTAATCAGAACATTAAAAAGTAAATACTGATATTGGCCATCTGTATGTCTTCTTTGGAAAAAAAAGTCTATTTAAGTCCTCAGCCCATTTTTAATCATATTATTTGTGGGGTTTTGTTTTTGTTTTTGTTTTTCTGGGGGGGGGGTGGTGTCAAATTGTATAAATTCTTTATATTTTTTAGACATTAATCCCTGATTGGATATATCATTTACAAATATCTTTTCCCATTCAATAGGTTGCCTTTTTATTTTGCTGATGGTTTCCTTCAATTGTGATGGTTTCCTTCAATTTTGATGTAGTTTCAGTTAGCTTCTGCTTTTCTTTTCCTTGCCTTAGGATATATGTCCTATCTAGAAAAATGTTGCTATGGCCAATGTCAAAGAAATTTCTGCTTATGTTCTCTTTTAAGAGTTTTATTATTTCAGGTCTCACATTTAGTTCTTTAACCCATTTTGAGTTTATTTTTGTGTATGATGTAAGAAAATGGTCCAGTTTCATTCTTTTTTGCATGTATGTGTCCAGTTTTACCAGCACAATTTATTGGAGACTGTATTTTCCCCATTGTATATTTTCTTGTCTCCTTTGTCATAGATTAATTGACCATAGAAGCATAGGTTTATCTCTGGGCTCTTTATTCTGTTCCACTGATGCATTGCCTATTTTTCTGCCAGTACCATACTGTTTTGATTACTACACCTTTGCAGTATATCTTGAAATCTGGAATTGATAACCTCTACCTTTGTTGTTCTTTCACAAGATTGCTTTGGTTATTCAGGATCTCTTATGATTCCACACAAATTTTAGTATTATTTGTTATAGTTCCATGAAAACTGCTGTTGGTATTTTGACTGTTGGGACTGTACTGAATCTGTAGCTTGCCTTGGGTAGTATGAACATTTCAACAATATTAATTCTTCCAATCCATGAGCATGGAATATCTTTCCATTTGTCTTCTCTTCCAGTTCTTTTATCAGTGTTTTATAGTTTTCAGAATACAGGTCTTTCACCTTCTTGGTTAAATTTATTCCTGAGTGGGGTGCCTGGGTGGCTCAGTTGAATGTCCAACTCTCAGTTTTGGCTCTGGTCACAATCTCATGGTTCATACGTTTGAGCCCTGCTTCAAGCTATGCTCTGACAGCGTGGAGCCTGCTTGGGATTATCCCTCTCTCCATCTCTCCCTCTCTCTCTCTCTCAAAATAAATGAATTAACATTTTTTTTAAGTTTATTCCTGAATATTTTATTCTTTTTCATACATTTGTAAATGAAATTGCTTCCTTAATTTCTCTTTCTGCCATTTCATTATTAGTATATTGAAACACAACAAATTTCTGCATATTAACTTTGTATCTAAAACTTTACTGAATTCATTACTTCTAATAATTTTTTGGTGAAATCTTTAGGGTTTTCTAAGTATAATACCATGTCATCTGCAAATAGTGACAGTTTAACTTCTTCCTTACCAATATGGATGCCTCATCAGGGAAATGCAAATCAAAACCACAATGAGGTTATCACCTTACACCTGTCAGAGTAGCTAAAATCAAAGAGACAAGAAATAGTAAGTGTTGGTAAGGATACGGAGAAAAAAGAATCCTTGTGCATGGTTGGTAGGAATGTAAATGGTACAGCCACTGTAGAAAACAGTATGGAAGTTCCTCAAAAAATTACGAATAGAAATACTATATGATCTAATAATCCCACTACTGGGTATTTACCCCAACGAAAATGAAAGCACTAATTCTAAGAGATATATGCAGCTCTACATTTACCACAGCATTATTTACAACAGCCAAGATATGGAAGCAACCCATCTATCTACTGATAGATGAATGGATAAAAATATGTATACGTGTGTACACACACACACACACACACACACACACACACAGAGGAATATTATGCAGCCATAAAAAGGGATGGGATCCTGCCATTTGTAACTACATGGATGGACCTAGAGGGTATTATGCTAAGTGCAGTAAGTCAGACAGAGAAAAATACATATGATTTCATATATATGTAGAATCTAAAAAACAAGACAAATGGATAAACAAGTAAAGAAACAGACCTATAAATAGACAACAAACTGATGGTTGCCATAAGGATGGTGGGTGAGGAATGGGCAAAATAGTAAGGGGAGTGGGAGATAAAGGCTTCCAGTTATGGAAAGAGTAAGTCACAGGGACACAGGGTACAGCACAGGTAATACAGTCAATGGTGTGGGAATAACGCCGTACAGTGAAGATGGTTAATGGATAATGGATAGAGGTACCGATTACTGTGTTCTATACCTGAAGCTAATATAACATTGTGTGTCAACTATACCCAAATAACTTTCTAAAAAAAGAGTAATTACTGTAATTGGGACCTATTGTACCTACAAATTTCCATGAGTTTATGATACCCAAGAAATTAGTTATCTGTCCCCACCTAAGATAGCTAATAAACTAACCAAATGTGGTAATTAAAAGAAAAAAATCAAGCATTTTATTACAGTAACTAAATAAATCCAGCTGATAAATAAAAGCTGTATGTAACATAAGAATTCAAGTTAACCAATATAGATGGGATGACAGAATTAGAAAATTAGAATTTTGCAATTCCTAATGAAATCACAAATTCATCTGTAAAACCATTACATGAGTGGTTGATGGGGGACTAGATCTTATGAGGCCAACGTAACACAAAATAGATTTACTACACAAAGTAACAGACTAGGGAAAAGGGAATGTAACTTTACAGTGGAGGAGTCATATTGTCATCTCTCTAATCCAATGTGTCCACTTCATTTTCACACAGAAGACTGATCTTAGCATTAGTAATGGTTGAATAACCAAGTATTGTATCTTTCCTTTTACAACGTGAAGTATACACATCACCTATTATGTAACTGTATAGTGGGAATTCTATAGGAACTAACCTCCTTTCTTCAGCAAGTTACTGTCATGAAAAAAAAGGCCTTGTTCTAGACTGAAAGACTTTAGGGACATAACAACCAGATGCAATGCCCAGTCATAGATAAGATCATACTTTGTAAATAGGTTGCAAAAGGCATTTTTAGGACAACTGGGGACATCTGAATATAGACTGGGTAATAGAAGATATTAAGAAATTACTATTAGAAAAAAAAAAAAAAGAAATTACTATTAGGTATGAAATGAAATAAGGACTGTAGTTTAGTTTAGAAAGCTATTGTGTTTTTAGTTAAAAAAAAAAAAAAGGGGGGGGGGGGGGGGGGGGAAAGACATTTGCCCACAAGAACAGGGAGAATAGAAAAGCAAATAATAGCAACAAAATTCTGAAAGCTGGAAGACAGTTGGATGAACAGTAACTGAGCAGACCAAGGCCAAATCTTATGATGGTTGTAAGAAAAATCTGAGTTCATCAATTTACATTACACGATACTCAAAGGGCTCAAGGATTTATACCAGTTAACCAGGCAAACGGGAATCAAAGAGGGAGAAATGACTGTTTAAGGAATAGTCAGATCCCAAGGTGTCTTCCCCAACTCTATGCCATTATGGGAAACAAATTTAGAGGTTTCTATTTAAATTACTTCAAGCTAACATAAACACAAATGACTAGGAGTTTATTTTATTCTCTGAGGAAGTAAAGCAAAGAGTCTCTAGATGGGATTTACCTGAAAGGTGAAAGGCAGAGGATTAAATGAACGTATACACAATGAATACTGAGATCCCTAGCAACTAGCTCCCAGGAACCCCTGACTCCTAGGAAGCAGACTGGTGAGTCTTTTGTGGGAAATCATACCAGCTGAAAAGATTCCAAAGATCCTAACGCTGGTTGTTCTTCAACAAATGGTCCAGACTTCAGAGAGGCTTATAGTCAACACACTCCTAACTACATACATTCTTAGAGCATCCAAAGGGGTTTTTAGTCCTTCACTTGTAACCAGAACAGATTACCAAATAGCCAAGAAAAACCTCTGACACAATGGTTCTCAACATTGCCTGTACATGGAAATCACTTAGGAAGCTTTTCAAAATATTGATGCCTGGATCCCAACTCCATTTAATTGTTCTGGGGTGGGACCTATGTATTGGGATTTTTTAAAAATCCGTGTGTTATCATCCTGTGCAGCCAAGTTTAAGAACCACAGCTCTAACCCTGCATCAATGAAGACAAGACAGCTTTACATGTATAAACATTCAGCAAACAAAAAGAAACTCCTGGAAAGTTAATATGTGCTGACTGAACTAAAATATTCAATAGAAGGTTTTGGAGATTAACTGAGAAAATCTCCCAGAATGTAGAGCAAAAACACACACAAAAATAAGAAAATCATAAGATCAGTCCAGAAATTCCAGACAAAGAAAACAGGAAAATTGGAGAGGTCAGTAATACGAAAGACTTCAACAGCAATGTTGGAAACTAGAAAAACAATGCTGTTAAAATTATTAAGAAAAAATTTAATTTCTTTTTTAAATGTTGATTTATTTTTTAGAGAGAGAAAGCCAGAGTGTGAGTTGGGGAGGGGCCCAGAGAGAGGGAGACACAGAATCTGAAGCAGGCTCCAGGCACCGAGCCATCAGCACAGAGCCTGATGCGGGGCTCGAACTCACGAACCATGAGATCATGACCTGAGCCAAAGTTGGATGCTTGACTGACTCAGCCACCCAGGCGCCCCTGAATTATTATTTTCAACCTAAAAATTTCACACTCAACGAAACTATCAAACAAATGTGAGGATAAAATAAAGACATTTTCAGACATGCATGGATTCACAAATGCCTCATTTTCAAGAAGTTACTAGAGGAATTGGTGAATTCCATTTCTCAAGACTTACTCGTGTTCTTGCTCATAAGAATCTGTAAAATCACTGGGAAGCTGAAACCAGACTATGTGGACCCAAGACTCTACATTCAGCTTATCTTCTCCAGGGAGACTTCAACCCAGAGACAGTCTGAGCTTTCCTTTTTTGACTTTTACTAATTACTATTCTTTTATTTTTTACTAATTTTTATTAATTAGAATAATAAAATATTTTGGGGAAAAATACTTATCTTAGAATACCTTATGTCAATCTAGAACACATATTCAAATATTGAATTAAACATATGTTGAAATAAACTGATAAAGTGAAGAGAAACAAAGAGAAACTGAAACTAGATTTTAATAGTAAAACCCCATTCACTTATAAAATTCAACCTCCATAAGAAAGAATGTTATAATCATATAATGTTGCAATGAAAATTAAAAGTTTATGGCAATGTATCATTTTGTATTGCAGTATTGTTTACTAACCTCTGATTCATCACCCTTCTCTCTATAAGCAGTAGCAATACTGGTCTGAACAGCCTTAATCCATGCCTGGCGCAGTTTTTCAGAATCTGCCTGAAGCATACAACTTCTAAAAGGAAATAACATTGTTTTCTCAGACACTAAATAACCCCCCAAAATAATAAGATTTATTTCACTATTTAATAATCTTCTAACAAAAAGTAATTCCACTGAAATATTTTATTTCATTTATTTTTAGGACAGAGTATATTCATGAGGAAATCAAGGTACCAATAAAATAAACCGCCTATTAAAAAAAAATCACAAATTCCTGTACATTTAAAAAAAAAACTTTAAATTTACCAAATATAACACTAAGTTTTTCTATAAGCTAGAAATATGAAATAATTATCAAAGAAATTGATCTGACATATGACTTCAGTTCATCATCCTGACAGCTAACAAGTTTTCATATGGCTACATCAATAATCTTTATGGAGTTTAAAGAAAATGAATACTGGGTAGAGGTTACATAAACATCTGACTGTAATACTTGTAATCACTAATTATGAAAATTTACCTTTAAAGCACTTTGTTCCTCTTTCGCACACATAACATCGCAAGTAAAACACAAATCTTTCTCTACTCAGTAAAGTTCTTTAAGACAAACTATACAAACACAAAAGGAACTCTCATTCTTTAGAACCACTTACTTTGTTGGAGAGACTACCTCAAAGCAGAAACGTCGTTCTATGTCTTCACAGTGTTTCACTGTGCACAGCCTTAGATCTTCCACTACCACGGTGGGGTTATCCTACAATAAGGAAATAAAACTCCCAGGTTTATCAACTTAGTTTTTAAACACAACTACCAATAATAACATACTTAAAAATATTACTTGGAATAAATGGGTCGTCGAATTTTAAAGATTTATATTTCATCTTATTTAAGATTAAAAATAGGAGTTATCAACAGAGATACAACTAATAAAGGTAACTCTGTCCTGTTCATAATTTTATGTGTTTCATAAAATGGCTGTACAAGGATTAAGTGAAAATATATATATAAAGAGCTTAATCTAAAACTTGGTAATTAATTAATAGGTGCTCAATAAATGTTAGCATCCTATAAATTTTAATTTTCTTCCTTTTTCTTTCATATCCATTACTTTCCTGGTCCCCCCTCACATATAATAAAAGCTACTTTCCTCAAAAAAGAAGACTTTAATAGGCAAGTCTTAAGTAACTAAAAAAAAAAAAAAAAAAAAAGCCTATATACATTCTTCTTTAAATACCTAAGAAAATGAGAGTTTATCATTTTTCTAGTACTTAACAAAAATATAAACTCAAAATCAAGTTTATCAGACCAGAAGAAACCATGAACTAATGAGCTAGAACAAAGGGCTTATGTGGAATAAGCCTGCAAGCACAAAACCGAGCAAATAAAATGTCAGATTGTGTATCTCTAGAGTAAAGTGAGTATTTAAAATGTACAGTTGTATACTTCATTCACAAAGCCTCACAGGTAAAATTCAGGTCATCAATTAACTAATGGAGTTTTTTTTCCTAATTAGTTTTAACATTCTCAAGTCTCATGTAATCTTAGTATGTCTTTCTGATAAACAAAAATTCCTTACCCTTAAAATAAGGTTCAAGAAAAGAAATGTATAAAAACAACATTAACACATTTAGAGGTTTCTATTTCAATTACTTCAAGCTAACATTTTAATGTCATTTTTTAACATTTCCATATTATCACCTTTGGCCCTAAGGTGATATTTATTAAAAGGCACCTTTTCCTTCGGCATCAAAATAGTACTATGGAATGGCAGTATTGCTCCTGTCATTCTGCTGGTCAAAGAAACGTGAAGAAACAAAAGTAATAATCCTGGGACACAGAAACACCCATCTCAAAACTGTAAGTTAAGAATTCAGCATTCAAAAACCACTCTGCTGTTAAGGAGATACCGATACTTTCCACTTTTGAGTCCTCTTACACACCCCTAAATATAAGACTAATGAACGATAATTTTGCATGCAGGAGTATTTACAAGATGAACAGACAGAGAACTAAAACTGAAGACTCACTGGGCTTTCACTTCATTAACAAAACACCTACCTTAAACTTTTTCTGATATACCAGCTGATTGTTCTGTATTGAAAACCAGCGTCTAAATAAATAAAAATAGATTAGGTTTTCATAAACATAATTTATGTCAGTTGTTAGAAATAAAATATTTGGGAAAGCACTAGAAAATCAGTTTATGTTAATTATGTTTTGAGAAGTACATTGTTTTGTTTTGTTTTGTTTTATATAGACTGATGTCAATGAGATAATTATGGAAAGTAAAGAACAATTTTAAATAATTTTAAAACCACAGATTAGGAAAATAAGATTACTGTATTTTGATTCATTTTATCTCAGAAATTTATATCCTAATAACAGCAGTTATCCTTTATGCTATCACGAAAAAATAATTGTTTTAAAGTAAAAATTTAGTTTGAGGTTACTCAAAAAGAACTAAAATCTTTCCCCCAAAAGAACTGCTTCTATTATAAAGTAGAAAGAAATTTATGTTGTAAATAAGACTATCCATTTGTACACAGTAAAACACTGAAATAAATGGTGCTTTGTTTTCAACCTTTCTGCAGCTAATTCAGCAAGCATTTGATTTGTTAACCAAAACAAGAAATTAAAGCAATTTAGAAGTGATATCCAACAAGAGATAATCGCCAATTCACTTGACCTCACTTTAATATAAAATATTTCTAAGCAGAATAATCACAGTTATTACTAAAAATGATTCACCTATTTATACTGTTCTGCTCATTCTTATAAATTATTACACAAACAATTTACTTGCAATCTTCTTTAGAAGAAAAAGCTAAGCTATATATGGCATACTGACTAATTCTAATTTATTAAACCAGTAAAAGATCCTAAAGACTTACAAAATAAAAAAAAAAAATCACAGCCAAAGCCATTCATAAAAGGAAGCAAAAATTCTCATCAAGCATGAAAGGTAAAACTATTTGAGTCATTGTTTTAAAATTAGTTTCAATGTGAGATGATTTCTATTGTAAACATTAGTTATTAATCTATTAGCAGACAGAGATTCTACCTTTTCATTGATACTAATGCAAAGCACTGGAAATTGTATTTAGACACAATGAGAATTTCTATTTTAAAAAATTAAGTTAATTCTCCAAAGCTGAGAAAATGATTAGATGCTTTTCTATTTTTAAGCTAGACAGATAGTTAGGTTTTCTTTCTTGCTACTTAAAAAAGGTATCACCTTTACCATTAAAATAGAGATCTGTTAAATAAGCATCTAGTTAAAACCAAGTGAGTTGCCTCTAAATGCAAATCATCAAGAGGCAGGCCAGAAAAGGAAGAACTTCCGGGTTTCTTTGCTTTGGGACACAAGGTTAGTTAGAAATGTTAAAAGGAAATACCTGTAAATAAACAACGTGGTGCAGCCCTGCCATGTGGGATGACATGCAATGGAAACAGTCTGTGACAGTGACTAAAGTGTTTTGTGAGAAATCATTCGAAGTAGGGTGACCTATACTAATAATTCTTACGGTTTATAGTATAGTGATCATATTATAGAATTTGATAAAAAACTAATTTTACTGCACAATGGAAAAACACCCATATAGCCACTGAAACTTTTCATGCTTCTGAGGTCTTTAAAAAAGGAATTTCTTTTCAACTGCTGTATCTTAGGATAATAACCTCTAAAAATAACAAAACAGCACATAAAAACTTTTTTGGTCAGAGACCACTTCCTCTGGTCATTAACTGTTCAGATCATGTGTATTACTGAAACTCAGTTCCCCTGCTATCTATCTTTTGCTGGGGGACTTGCTCACATAAGCATTTTTTTGTACACTCAGGGAAGACACTATAAATTCATCTTATATTTTGACATTTCCTAAGGAACAAAATCATAATGTACCTCACTAGAAAAAAAATTCAATTACTAAGATCTGTATGTCGTATGACACTGTCTCTCCTCCTCTGCCATTAAAAAAAAAAGACAAAAGAGCCAACTACACTAATTTACATTGATCAAAACTTTAATCAAGTAAGTAAAATGGAATATAATTCTTAATTGCTCCTATAGATTAATCCTAGTTATTATTAACATCTCTAATAAAAGGAAAAATGAGACAGTTCATAGCCAGTGAACAGAATAAAATACTTAATATTTCAAGCTCATACTATCTGTAATTTGGAGGCACCTCAAAAGACAAACTATAAAAAAGACAAACTTTAGAAAGCACTGTGCTGACACTTACACTATTTTCTACAAAATTCAAATGCGGACCACAAAGCCAAAAAACTATTTGTATACAGGAAATTTTCTTGGGGCACCTGAGTGGCTCAGTCAGTTAAGCATCTGACTCTTAATTTCAACTCAGGCTGTAATCTCACATTTTGTGGGATTGAGCCCCATGTCAGGCTCCGTGCTGACAGCATGGAGCCTGCTTGGGATAGTCACTCTCTCTCTCTCTCTCTCAATAAATAAATAAACAAACAAAAAAACAATGAAAAAGGAAAATTTACTTGGTTCATTAAGAAAAATAATACACCACTTTATATCCATTCCAAATTGAACTAACTCAATAAAGATCTTAGACCAAAGTACTAAATTCATGAACAATTTGATATTATTGATTTTCAAATATCTATGAGAGCTTCCAGATAACAAAACAGGGGGTAAAGGAAAAAATATATTAAAAAATAAATCAAGTGTCTTTTACCATGTTTGATCACTAGTCCTCGAACTGTATTTGAAACCAGGAATATAATGTAAAAGTCAAACTTCTAAATCTGTATAAGCTTTCTCACTAAAACTATAAAAATGAAAGATTTATGCACATATTCATATATGTGTCAAATAGGTGACTATTTAACAAAATTTAAAGCTTGAGCATGTAAGGTTACTGTCTTTCAAATGCAATCTAATTTTTCCCAAGGAAAAAGACCAAAATGTTAAATCTCTAAAAACTGACAATGGTTCCTTTCAATAAAACTAATATGAGGGGCACCTGGGTGGCTCAGTCAGTTAAGCATCTAACTTCAGCTCAGGTCATGATCTCATGGTTCATGGGTTCGAGGTCTGCATTGGGCTCTGTGCTGACAGCTCAGAGCCTAGAGCCTGCTTCAGATTGCGTCTCCTTCTCTCTCTGCCCTTCCCCACTTGTGTGTCTCTCTCTCAAAAATAAACATTAAAAAAATTTTTTCTAACTAATATGACTATTACCAAAAAGACTAATTCCTAGTTATTGTTTAAAAATTTGAAAAGTATTTACTAGCTTATTTCCCTTAAAAAAAAAAAAAAAGATATGAAGGCGTTCATATTACTAATCTATTATCTTCGTTGGGTATCTATAAATATATCAAATGTTCTTTTCCAGATTAAAACAAATTGAGAAGATGGGCATTGAAAGGATAATTCCACTTCTCAAATATAATGTTTATGTTTCCTTCCCAATTTAAAACATGAGACATTATATCCATTGCAAGTAATCCAACGGAAATGCAGGTTAATTATGAGCTTTCTCGTGCCAGAGAGGAAATTGGAGTAAGGCAGGAATGAGGGGAAGGAAGCCATTTGTACCTGATATGATCGGGCTTTTTCCTGTCATGTGAAAAAATGGGGTAGGATTAAAACATAAAGGAAAGGTGGTAAAAGAATGAAAACGCAAATGTGCAAAATAAGCAAAGGACTAGCATGATATGAAAATAAAGCAAGAATTAAAGAAACAAGCTTAAGCTCATAACCTAACAAAACAGTCAAAAATATCTGTTGCATTTTGTTCTCAATTCATACATGTATGCATTTACACAGGTAATTCCAACTCTTATGACTCTGAAATGCTAACATTTCTGAAATGCTAAATTTTCTTCAACTATTATGGTATAAATAGTTCTTGTAGGACTTAGTACACTTGGGCATGTCTACTATTATTTTTATGCCTCTATGGTGATAGCTATAAAATATAAACAGTACTTTTCCTCATCTTAATAAGTTGCTCCTAAAAAATTAAGGAAAATTATATATATATATATATATGTATATATATATATATACATATATATATATATATATCTTCATAAACCTGAAACAAATGAAAACTTTTCATAAGGAAAATTGGATCACTAATTAAGAATTTCAAAGATTATAAAATATTATTAGCCAACTAAACCTACCTCCCACCTGTTCTCCCGCTTTTCATCAATGATAGCAGAGACTCAAAGGCCACACATATGAGTATCTTTATTTTTTTAAGAGTATCTTTAATACACACATACACTTCTTATTTTGTAACAAAAAGCCAATAAAAATAAAACATGTATCTGTGCCTGCAGTATCTAGAGTACTTTAAGACACTGCATAATACATCTTATACTTTTAGTTATATTTTCTATCTCATTCAACAAAGACTGAGCATAGTTTGTAATTATTCAGCTTCTTTATTCATTTTACTAGCTTACTACTAAATAATCTTAGTATTTAATTATTTTCCTACTTCATTCATCTTTTCAGAATTTATCATAAAAAGCAACAGACATATAGATACGAGTAATCCATCTGGCACTGATTTGAGCCTAAGGTGAAGCTGCCACATTGAGAAGATGGCCTGATATAGAAAGATAATTTTGGTACGTCTTACATGTCTTCAGAAAAATATATATTATAGACATATAAAACTCTTAGGAGACACTACAAACTAGAAACCTGAAACCAACCAGAAACAAACACAACAATTCACATAAGACATAAAACCCCTCACTGCTTACACTCTTTCACATCACACAAAATATGATTTCTTCAGTTAAATTTCAAATTATAGAATGATGTTTAGATTTTATGAAATACAAGGACAGATTTTAAAACTACCTGGGAATTCCTAATCAAATGTATTTACCTCAGGAAGGAAGTCTTTTTTAAAAGTTGGCTTAAAGAAAAAAAAATAATAAATAAATAAATAAATAAATAAATAAATAAATAAAAGTTGGCTTAAAGAAAAAAAAAAGTTAGCTTAAACAGATGATGGGGATTATTAAGGAGGGCACTTGTGATGAGCACTGGGTGTTGTATGAGCGTGGAATCACTAAATTGTACATCTGAAATTAATACTACACCGTATGTTAACTAACTGGAATTTAAACAAAAACTAACCTATTAAGTAACTAAATAAATAAATGTTGGCTCTAAAAATATTACATGCCTCTATTCCATGAACAATAGATGATGGCAAATCTGTCATCATATAATTAGTACCCTACAGTGACTACAAAGAAAATGTTCCCTTAAAACTAATCCAGAGGCAATGTAAAGAAGATACTTAAACAGTAGGTAGAAAAATCTTTATGCTTGAATAGCTGGAATCCTAGATTTTTAAAGTTAAGGCACAAATATCACAAATGCAGTCTTTTATTCCAAGTCTAATAGAATATATTAACAAGCTAGATCGAGCACTAATTAGAGAAGTAGGGCAGACTCCAAAGTCATATATAAGTAAAGAGAAAGTATTTGCAAATATTTTCTGAAATTAGATTTTTTGTAAATTTCATGTAAGAAATTTAAGATATATTCCAAGCTTTTAAATGAAAAGCATTAGAATATTCTAAATAACATTTAATAGAGTTCTTTCTTCTCTCTTTCACAGTTACTGAACTATAACCTAGAAAATATCTAAAACTTGTTACAAGATTTAGATTCTTGTTTTTGTGAAGACTTTTATATAACGTTTATATGCTATATTCCTTAGAAGACTGCTTTTTACTCGTATTTTCATGAAAATGATCTTTTAAAAGGCATATGAAAATGAAATAATTTGCTATCCATAATTTTTCCTAATAATGTAAATAGACTAGGAAGTTTTTAAAAAGTTTTTAAGCTATTTTTAAAATATTTGACATATTGTTTCATCAAAACACAAATTTATATGGAATTTCCATAGCAAATTTTTTTTTTTAATGCCAGGTTTCGGGCCTCGGTCTTGTCTCAAACCAGCTGCGTGATCAATGAGCAACCATCTCTCTGCACCTTCATTTCTTTACTAAAACTTAGGGTGTTGAAATACGATCCATGATTCTCATCAGTAATGTCATCCCACTACAATTAGATGGTAGCTCCTTTAAAAAGCAGCTTCATTTCCAAAGGCATGGTCTCTTTCACTTTACACGTGGAAGATAACAGGCCTACAATTCAGAATTTAATAGTTATTCCCTACTTGATTTTAGTTAGTTACATTTTATTATCTATGCCAATTAATAGAATTCATGAAACAAAAAATTAAAAACGAAAGGTCCATGCTTATGGGATGCCTGGGTGGCTCAGTCAGTTAAGCATCCAACTTGGGCTCAGGTCATGATCTCAATGGTTTGTAAGTTTGAGCCCACGTCGGGCTCTGTGCTGACAGCTCAGAGCCTGGAGCCTGCTTCAGATTCTGTGTCTCCCTCTCTCTCTGCCCCTCCGCTGCTTGCTCTCTGTCTCTGTCTCTGTCTCTCTCTCTCTCAAAAATAAATAAATATTAAGATTTAAAAAAAAAAAAAATGAAAGGTCCATGCTTAAATCAGTATTAATTTTCTCCTATTGCCCTAAATGGCAATACAATTTTCCACTAACACTTACTGTGCTTCATTTTGAAGTCTGAGATCATTTCTCATTGGAGTAGTCCATGGAACATCATTTCATTTCTTCTTAACATAATGGTATAGGTTCTATGGATTTATTGTATTTTCACTGTGTTAAACTTTAAGTAGGTTGTTTTGAAATCTGAAGGTTAAAATTCAATTCTAACATTACCTCATGAAACCGTACTGGTTGAGAAATCTCTCTTTATTACAAAAATTTGACACACTATTTTTTACTTTAATTTCCTATTCTAGCTATGGAAATTTGTCAGGAAAAACTTAAAAGATTATTGTCTTAATTTTTACACCTTAGAAAACAGAATTTTAATTTCTTATTTTCACTTTATAATAGTTAAAAATATTATTTCTAACCAAACCACTTAGTTGGTCCTTCTGGTTCAGACATTATTTTAGAAGTTCTACATAATTCAAAATGGCTTAATATCAAATATAATTACTTTCCAGTTTATATTCATTCTCAGATAAAGAAAAATTATTTCAAATAAAACACACCCCATTCATTTAAATATCTGGCAATATCAAATGCTAGGGAAAGGCTCAACAAATCACTGACATTTGAAAATACCAGTGAATGTTTTTCCACATAACCTCATCACCAAGAAATCAAAATAAGTGGGAGCCCATTTTAATATTTTAAATATCCAAGAATAATAGTTTTCCATTTAAATTAGCAAAAATGTATACTACATTAAACTTACCAAGAAAATTCTATTATTTTGCTAATGTCCATTTTTTTTAAGAAAAGAAAATAATATTCTCTATCATCAAGTGAATTTACATCTTGTTCCAGTAGCAAATAAAATAAACACATTCAGCCAATAATATAATAGTAAATCAATTCACCAGAGCCTAATGTTACTCTCAATTATTACAAAATAGTTCCATTTTGGGGGAGTTTTTTGCAAAAAAAAAAAAAACAACAAAAAACAAAAAGGAGACATCCTTGAATAAAAGACTAATCACTACTATTTGGAAGTATAATCCTGAGTCAACACAATCTTCTTTTATTCTTTAATGTCTGAAATTATTTTACTTTATTAGATTAATACACAGAAAAATATAATTAAATATTTAATATATATATATTTAACAGATATTTGCTGGATTAATATCTTTTAAAAATCAGTTTAGCAGAAAAAGAAAAAGAAAGCCAAGTTTTTGGTCATTGTCAAGTTTAGAATACAGGAGCCCTGACTGCCACACACACCATACCAAGTATATGTGCTGCCAAAGCGAGCACCACACTTCACATTTAAAAACAAGCCCATTTCTTAAAAGTCCTGGTTAAAGTTATTGCAAAGATCAAAAACTCAGGATCATCTGGGTTAAAAATTCATAAGCAAACACTAAATTAAAATGTATATAAACATCTTACAGAGAGGAACCCAAAGGAGAAAACAATTCGTGCTTCCCGGTTTAAACTTTGCTTAAATTTTAGATTTTAGAATTAGTGCTATCATTTTTCACTTGCTTCTTAGGGTCCCCTTTCTTAGAAGGGGGACTTATCTTCAATGGACTGGGTTCAAGAATGCTATTGTAGACTGTGAATTTAAAGAATTAGGAAAGAAAGAGTTGGCCAAATCACAGGGAAGGTCAGAAAACTGAGACTATGGAAATCAAGACTAGTTTTTGAAATATATTACCTGTTCCAAGTTTTGAAGGCATTGCTGGCTCGTTTGAACAGATATCCTTCCATAACAATGCCATTTGCAGCATCTACATTATATTCTAACTTAGAATCATCACTGGAGAAATCCTAAACAAAATAAAAAAGTTCATACGATTACCAAATTTATCATAGAGAAACAGCACAAATCATAGAAAAGTTTTGTATTAAGATAGTATATTAACAGTATTCATAACAAAAGAGGAGACTTAATTATTATAATGACAATGTAAAAACACAGATGATTATATAAAATACACTCTGAAAGAGAAAACAATAGAACTTGATTTATACACTGATTAAAGGCACAAAATAATATGCATACAAATAGACAAAAGGGACAACTAAATACTATATGTGATGTCTTGTTTAAAATGTTTTCATTTTAGAGGTGCATGGGTGGCTCAGTCAGTTGAGCATCCAACTTTGGCTCAGGTCACAATCTCATATTTCATGGGTTCAAGCCCCGCGTTGAGCTCTGTGCTGATAGCTCGGAGCCTGGAGCTTACTTCAGATTCCTGTCTCCCTCTCCCTGTGCCTGTCCCCCGTTTGTGCTCTCTCTCTCTCAAAAATAAAAAAAAATAAGAAACAATAAAATGGTTTCATTTTATCCTAACATTGTATTGTGATGTGTGTAACAATTTTTTTTTTTTAATTAATATAAGGGCTCCTGGGTGGCTCAGTCAGATGGGCATCCAACTTCTGCTTAGGTCATGATCTCACACTTTGTGAGTTTGAGCCCCACATTAGGCTCTGTGCTGACAGCCTGGAGCCTGCTTCAGATTCTGTGTCTCCCTCTCTCTCTCTCTGTCCCTTCCCCACTCATGCGCTCTCCCTCTCTCAGAAACAAATAGAATGAATGAATAAATAAATAAATGATAAAAATTAAAAAGTAATATAGATATATTTAAATTGGGACACTCAGGGGCGCCCGGGTGGCTTGCTCGGTTAAGCGTCCGACTTCGGCTCAGGTCATGATCTCACGGTCCGTGAGTTCGAGCCCCACGTCGGGCTCTGTGCTGACAGCTCAGAGCCTGGAGCCCATTTCAGATTCTGTGTCTCCCTCTCTCTCTGCCCCTCCCCTGTTCATACTCTGTCTCTCTCTGTCTCAAAAATAAATAAACGTTAAAAAAAAAATTTTTTAAATTGGGACACTCAAATCTATCTCTATTCTCTAAGTATATTACTATTACGGTATTTTTTAATCTGATAGTAGTAATAACTCCACTATTAGGGAGTTCAGAAGTAGAATAAAGGCTTTTTTCCCTAAAATAAAATTTTCTTTTGTAAAGAAGACCTACAGTTTGAAGTACTGTACAGTACAGTTTAAGTTTGAAGTGCTGAGCTCACTTTTTCATGAGGATTATGGAATCCCTCATAATCTTCTGTCATTCTTCTCTTCACTTGAATGCAATTCAAACTTACAATTTTCCTCTAAGGATTCATGAAGTTTTGAAATCAGAAGCGTTATATTTAAAATATTTCCTGATGAACTTACAAAGTCATTTGTATAAAACTGCAAGACTGCTGTTATCCCGTTTTAAAACTTTAAAAAATCAGTCTCAGAACTTTCAAAATTACAGCTGGACCAATAATCAAAGTTAGAGTGCTATCCTTTTAGGGAATAGTAAACTTTCTGTCTTGAAAAAGATTCTGGCAGAAGCTAGATGACCACCTGCCAAAAATGCTGGGATGTGAGGGTCCTCCACTGGAGGGGAGGCAGAGGGAGAATTACCCAGGGGCCTTCCAAATTTAAGAGTCTCCAAAGATGCAAAATGGAAATAGACTAAATTCAGGAAAACAAAATTCATTAAAAACAAAAACTCTGCTGACATCTTTCAAAATTTAACCATAAAAAGACATGATAATCTCGGGTGCCTGGCTGGCTCAGTTGGTAGAGCAAGCAGCTCTTCATCTCAAGGTTGTGAGTTCAAGCCCCACAGTGGGCATGGAAGGAAGGAAGGAAGGAGGGGAAGAAGGAAGGAAGGAAAGAAAGAGGGAGGGAAGGAAGGAAGGAGGGAAGGAGGAAAGGAAGGAAAGAGGGAAGGAAGGAAGAAAGAAATTAAAAAGACATGATAATCCAAAATAATCAAATGAAACAGAATCTGGGAGCACCTGGGTGGCTCAGTAGGTTAAGTGTCCAACTCTGGATTTCAGCTCAGGTCATGATCTCATGGTTTGTGGGACTGAGCTCTGTGTTGGGCTCTGGGCTAACAGAGCTGAGCCCGCTTGGGATTCTCTCTCTCTCTCTCTCTCTCTCTCTCTCTCTCTGACCTCCCCTCCCACATGCAATCTTTGTCTCTAAAATAAATAAACTTAAAAAAATTGAAACAGAATCTGTAAGTGAATTGCTACACTTTCTCCTACATTGTCTCTGAAAAAAAATTAGGAAAACTTTAATGCCCTCATTTAAAATTTATTTGAGGTGGGAGTGCCTGGGTAGCTCAGTCAGTTAAGCATCCAACTCGGTTTCAGCTCAGGTCACGATCTCACAGTTAATGGGTTAAGCCACACATGGGGCTCTGCGCTGTCGGTGCAGAGCCTGCTTAGGATTCTCTTTCTCCTTCTCTCTGCACGACCCTTGCTCACTCACTCACTCTCTCTCAAAGTAAATAAACATTTTTAAAAATTATAAATAAATAATATTTGAGGCTATAATTTAATTAGACAAGCATGATGTCAGCAATAGATACAACTGAGTTTGGCAACATTCTAAAGGTTTCATTTGTAATGCTGGCAGTTTTTTAATAACCTCGATGCTACTTAAAACATTAAAATATGACCTCCTTGATATATAGAGCATTATAAGTATTTTCCTAATTTTCAACTATATTTCTTGAGGTAAGTCTTCAATTTAATTACTATTAAATCAATTAATATTGTATAGTGTTAAAATGTGACAGATCATAATTTTATAATGAAGCAACTAAAACACTGTATAAATTATATACTATAATTTAAATATATTGATGAACTGTCGAAATAGAAAGGAATACTCAAAAGCAAAAGATTAAGTGAAAATTGGAAGCCGAAGAGGTAAGCAGATCAAAGCAGCCAGATTTCACCTTAAGGGCATTTGCTTCATCAAAACTTGAAGCTTTGGTGTGGGGAAGAGAAGGCAACACCAAGATTGGCCATAAAGGGAATCTAACTGAAGCTTTTGCTTTTGAAATTGCAAGCAAGAAAGACCATTATCACTTCAATTTAAGATTATGTTAGAAGTCCTAGGGGCGCCTGGGTGGCTCGGTCGGTTAAGCGTCCGACTTCGGCTCAGGTCATGATCTCACGGTCCGTCAGTTCGAGCCCCGCGTCGGGCTCTGGGCTGACCGCTCAGAGCCTGGAGCCTGTTTCAGATTCTGTGTCTCCTTCTCTCTCTCTGCCCCTCCCCTGTTCATGCTCTGTCTCTCTCTGTCTCAAAAATAAATAAACGTTAAAAAAAATTTTTTTAAGAAGTCCTAGCCACAAGGTAATAAAAAGAATCGGAAAGGAAGAAACTACCATTATTTGCAGATGACTCTGTACACAGAACATCAAACAGAATCCAGAGATAAATTAGCATTTAAAGAGAGCTTAACAAGATAACTGGTTTCAAAATCAATACAGAAAAGTCAATTTTATTCTAGTATGTAACAAAAGTAAACAGTGAGAAAAGAAATTTTTAAAAGATAGCATTTACAATAACATATGCCATATAAGTATCTAGGAATAAATTTGACAAAAGATGTACAAGAAAATATCAAACTTTATGAAGGACATTAAAGAAAACTTCACTTTTAATATTTCAAGCTCAGAGATTAGAAGACACTGTAAAATAAAGATAGCAATTCTCCCCCATATTGATTCATAGACCCAATGCAATCGATCAAAATCTCCAAAGCTACTGTTAAGCAAACTGAAAGTCTGCTCTTGAAATTTGTAAAAGAATGCAAAATTTAGGCAACTCACTTTTGAAACAGAGAAGATAGGAGGTTTGCTTTGTCAGATATGAAGATATACCATTAAGCTACAATATTTAAAGGCAGCATAGTATTGCCACAATTAAGACAAAAAGGCCAATGAAAAGAATTAAGAGCTCAAAATAGAACTCACATGTATGCAAACATAATGTAAAACAGAGGATATAACAGAGTAATAGGAAAAGAACAAAATTTTTAATAACTGATTCTCGATTATCTAGCTATCAGATTGTGAATACAAGGAAACTGGATCTCTACTCACACCACACGTAAACAGCCAATTACAGATGGATTTAAGGTCTAAACATAAAAGGCAAATCTATAAACACTTAGGTTATACAGGAGATATACACCAACAGACACAGGGGAAGGTGCCTGAGTTCATTAATGACTAAAGCATAAATTAAAACCACAATGAGATGTCAGTATCTACCCACCAAAATTAGCAAAAATTAACTCTCACAATACCATGGGGTGGCAAGGAGCCCTGAGACTCTCACACAGTGCTGCCTGCATTTAGCATTATCTACCAATGCTGAACATATATATACACTCTGAACCAGCAGTTCTACTCCTAGGTATAAATCCATCAGGAATATGTACAGATAACCAAAAGGCATGTACATGAATGTGCATAGAATCATTGTTTCTTTAATTGATCAATTTCAATTCTTGAAAAATCTAAATAGCTACATTAGATACACTTTTCCCTTAATTTTTAGGTGACTGAATCTTTTTCCCTTTTTTTTCTTTTTTTACCTGTAATGCAGCCTTGTGTCAGCATTTAAGGGCAGAAAAAAGCAAAAATAGCATTACTTTCTTCAAAGTAAAGCAGCAATTGACTATTATTTGAAATCAAGCAAATTAATCTTAGATTAAATAATCTATTGCTTTTGTACATCACTGAGCTATGTGCACAGGGAGAGATATTAAAAGATATGTAATATTCATTAAATAATTCAGTTTAACCAAATAGTCACAAGTTTCTACAAGTATCATGACCTCTCATTTTAATTAGACACAACTGGTTCCAATTTTTAATAATCTTTCCATGGTAATACCATTAAAACAAGTTACCCAACCCAAAGTGAGTCTAACTTTAAACAAAACACAGAGTTAGCCTTACCTGAGTATAACTGGAAGGAACTAAGTTAAACATGGTTTGGTAGAAAATCTTTCCCTTAATAAATAATGTTTCTCTTTGAATGAATATTAATAACCCATCACCAAAATATGTTCCTTACTTGTGTTACTGACATCACTTTAATTTTTTTCCACTGACATCTTTTATGTCAAATCTAGTTCACTGGTATTTTAAATTTTAAAGAAACCATAACAAAAGTTGATTTGACTCAATATCATGGGAACAGATTTCTTAAAGCAATGCTAGAAGGCATATTTTTTTAGGGGAACGTACAAACACAGTGCCCCTCACCACAAATTATACAGTAGAGTTTCCCACATTAGGGGAAATAGCAAGGGTCAGCACATCTGGAGTAAATGGAAAAGCCTTGCCCTAGAAAAACCACCTTTGTGATCATGATATCTCCCCTGCCAGGTAAGTACAGAAGGCATCTTGTCATATACTTGTATTATTAGATTCAACCTCCAATTCTCTCCTTTTATTTTCAGATTACCACACAAAAATATCGCTGACTATATAAGATAAAATTATTGAGTTCCAAGTTAGTTGTATCCAAAGTTCTCCACACACAAAAATAAAAATGTGTCATATTTAAATTTTCATTTTTAAAAACATGTTTTTCAAGTATTAATTTAGCTAAGCTTAGGCATATTAACAAGAAATGCATGTGAAATTCCAATATCACCTGAGGGAGGGCAAGTGCTGCCTTAGATTAACTACAGCTGTAAAGTCTACAATACCAAACATACATGTTGATAAAAGATGTTCTCCATCCCCACCCCACCCCCAACTCCCCCCATCCCCCACCCCACTCATTCTCACTCACAGGCTTTACAGGGAATGGTGATATCCTAACTGAAATTGTAAATATCAGTTTAAATTCTAAGGGCCATTTTTTAGTTAAGGTCCTAAGAGATTGATGTTTTTGCAAACTGGTTCAAGAGCACAGCTTCCAAATATTTTAAAAGAATAATAAAATACATGCCTGACCATCTAAAAACTTTTTACTTTTCACCAAAAAATGAGGAATTTACCCAATTTAATTACTACAGCAACTCATAAGATTTGTTGCAACATGACAGTATCTTGCTGAAACCAATAACTGAACAGTTGTACAAAATGGGAATTCCTCTCCTTGAACTTTTCTCTTCAAGTACCTTTTGTTGAATGGTGGAATGTTTTTGCTCCATCTCTCTTTTCTCCTTTGCTGCATCTACAACCAGTCGATCCAACTATAAAGAGGGAAAGAGAGAAAATTATAGAGACTTAAAAATTTTAAAAAAAAAAAGGTATGATCATTTTTCAAAAACGTACTCTAAGTCAGTCCATTTAAATTTCTTTAAAAAAGCATTTTGGCTGCAACTTTAAAATGGAACTTCTTTCTTTTCTGGTATCAAATCCTTTTTGAGAAGGTCTATAACTCCTCCAGGAAAAATATTTCTAAGAACAGTTGTGGTGCTAAGCAAACGTGACAGGCGGCCTTGTCGAGGGCACAACAGGGATAACATGAACTCCCAGAATAAGGAAGAGTACTCTAGCTGAAGTTGCCTGCAGACCCACTCAGCAATTCCAGTAGTCAGAATCAAAGAAAGAAAGAAGACGCAGTGGTGATTTGTTTTCCCCAAACAGCAAAGAGTAGCAGCTAAGCTAGGGTGGGCCAACTCTCACAAGTTCAGCAGAACACATACTTCCAATCACTCAAAACGCTTCATGTTTTCAAGTTGGCTTCTTAATGTTATGATCAAATCTAAAAGGCTTAAAAAACAAACACACAAAAATCTCACCAGATAAAAGAGAAAGCTAAATAATAATTTTTTAAAATAGTAATAATAATAAAATAGTAATCACATATGGTCAGGGCATAAAATCACCACTGTTTAACATTCTTTTTTAAAAGCCCAAAAAACTTATGAAATCATAAAATCTCATTTCCTTCTTGTTCCTCTCCAGCAGAAAAGATGATTTTCCAGTATCATGACAAATGCCCTGGCTTCTTGAACTACTCTGCTGGAATAACAAACAACTGGGTCATAAAATATTATGTGAGATTACTCTCCTAGACTGTGATGTATGTCATTTCATCTTCGAACCCCCATACCTCTAACTGATTCATGTGGGGTAAATGAAAAAATAAAAATGTAAATACCAACAGGAATAAGGAGAAAGATAAAGTATTAAATGTCCAAATGTTTTCATTGATATCCTTTAGAAACAAAATTGAAAAAAGCCTTTGTAAAAAAAAAAAAAACTACTTGATTCTTTATTCACTCTCTATTACACATGATTTTTATTTTCCTGCCAGAGAATGATTCTGACCACACAATTTTTTTAATTAAAAAAAAAATACTTTTTTAAAGTTTTTCTTTAAATCCCAGTTAACATATAGTGGAATACTAGTTTCAGGTGTACAACTGGCCATAGAATCTTTTTTTTTTTTTAATTTGAGAAAGGGAGAGCACACACAAGCAGGGGAGAGAGGCGGAGGGAGAGAGAGAGAATCTTTTTAAAAAAAAATTTTTTTTAACATTTTATTTATTTTTGAGACAGAGAGAGAGCATGAATGGGGGAGGGGCAGAGAGAGAGGGAGACACGGAATCGGAAGCAGGCTCCGGGCTCTGAGCCATCAGCCCAGAGCCCGAAGCGGGGCTCGAACTCACGGACCGTGAGATCGTGACCTGAGCCGAAGTCGGACACTTAACCGACTGAGCCACCCAGGCGCCCAGAGAAAGAGCGGGTCTTAAACAGGCTCCATGCTCTGCACAAAGCCCAATGTGGGACTCAATCCCACAACCGTGGGGTCATGACTTGAGCCGAAATCAAGAGTTGGACACTCGACTGACTGAGCCACTCAGACGCCCCCATACAATCTTAATTATCACTGAATATTAATCAAAACCAAAAGAAAACACACTGAAACAGAACTATCACTACTATACATATTTGATTTAGATGGCAACTATACTACTGCACTTGAGGATCTAATGCATACACGCCTTGGTGACATGTAACATTGATTCAACGCGTAAGGCTTGTACATGTTGCACTAGTCAAATGCCCTCAACATTTTCTTATACTGAATGAATAAAATAACCATTATACCATGGTTTTATAGACTTTAATTGATGGCATATAATATTATTCATTCACTCAGACTGAAGTGAGGTACAAAGTAGACCCTAAGATTCAACTAATACTTGTAAACTTGTGTGAGTGTAACTTCCACAATAGTACTGCAATGCAAGTGATGGTTTTCTGCCTGTCGGACTGGCAGTAAACGCCTCTGCTACAACCCACCCCACTGCTATTACAGCAGAAAGGGGAAAAATTCACCTCTCTCTGTTGGAGGAGAAATATAAAGGAAAAAAAATCTTTTCACATGGTGGAGGGTTGGAGGAAGTACGAGCTGAGGAGATGTGAAGACTGACAGTCCTGTCTCCTACGTGCTCAGACTGTATCAGGAAGAGAGAGTTTGGAGCACAGCAGGGTGTGCCCCATGCTTCTATTAGTGATGGGCATTAGAAGTTTCACAGGTGCCTATTACTAGCCAGGTGCCCCCAATCCTGTGTCTGGAATCCCTTCTACTCCTACCACATCAGATATCATCACTTCTCTTTCTACTTTTCAACTTCTTCCATTTCCATCTGCTTGTATATAGGTGGAAATCCTACTACCTTAAAATAAAACCTTCCTCCAACTTACAGTCCCCTCTAGCTACTACCTTCTCCCTCCTTTTCCTTCACAACGCAACTTCTGGAAAAATATTCCCTGTTCTTCACTTGTCCATTTCATATTCATAACTACTACCCACTGTAGTTTAGCTCTGCCACTCAGACCCTCTACTCTCACAGAGGTAACAAATAACCTTCTTGCTGCTAGACGCAATAGCCCTAGGTTTACTGGACCTTTTTTCCCATATTTGTACCTACAACCACCCCCTCCTTTCAGAGATGTTCTTTACTTGGCCTGTGCTACCACCGTCTCCTGGGTTCCCACCTCCTCTCTCATCTATGTTCTCATGGAGCTCTCATACTTAACTATCCCTTAAAAATATGCCATTCTTGGGGCACCTGGGTGGCTCAGTCAATTAGGCATCCAACTTTGGCTCAGGTCATGATCTCATGGTTCGTGGGTTCGAGCCTCATGTCGGGCTCTGTGCTGACAGCTCGGAGCCTGGAGCCTACTTCAGATTCTATGTCTCCCTCTCTCTCTGCCCCTGCCCAGCTTGCACTCTGTCTCTTTATCTCTCTCAAAAATAAATTAAGACATAAAAAATAAAATAAAATAAATATGTCATTCTTAGGGCCCTGTTTGAAGCCAGATTCTCTTTTCACTCTATACTAGCAGCCCTTGACCATAACATCTTTAAGCATACTGTTCTAGCACTTACATTTTTCAAAACTATCTTTTGAAATACAAAAAGGATTTTGAGATACTTATTAACTCTCCTTGGGTCAATTCACCCACTATTGTGGTTACAATTAGCAATTATATGCTACTGACTCCTTTAATCTAGGTTTTGGTGTTTTGTTTTGTTTTTTTGTTTTTTTTTTTTTATGAGCTCCAGATATATTCACTTAGATGTCCTATCCTCAAAATTCAACACATTTAAACCTCAACTCATCATGTCCCTCTACCTTCAAATTGGCTATATCTTAAATATCCCTCAAGTCTATTTATTTCTATTACTACATGTTCCTAGTTCCAGATGCAGTCATCTCATAACTGAATTATAAAAAGAAAATCCTAACTGGCCACCTCCAACCAGGCTATATTTTCCACTAGAGTCCATATAGACAACAAAGCTACATGAAAAGTCATGTGAGAACTGAGAGGGGGAAACAGCAAAACTGAAATTAATAAATGTCTAAAATATATAATTATTTAAACTATTCAACTGCAATCCAACTTAATTTTTTTATAAATTATATTTCATGTAGGATGAGGGTGCAACATAAAATTTGACAGAATGTGGCAAGTACCTAGCCTAGGAAACTCTTGCCTTTCTCCCAAGTCTGGGTTACATGTTCCATCTGTATGTTCCTATAACTCTTTCATCCTCTGCTATGTATAGAGACAGCTAGCTGTTTCCCAATAACCATTCTCTCTTTCTTTCTTAATACAACCCCCAAATTCTAGTAGGTCACATGATTATCTGGCATTAAATCTGTATCCCCCATCTTTCCTTGCAGCTAGTGTGACATTAGGATGTACACAGAAGTGACCTCTACAATTTCCAGGAGATATTCAGAAAAAGAGAGAATGCATCTTTCTTTTTCCTCTCCTCTTTCCCGTTAGCTAGAATGTAGGTATGGTGACTAAAGCTTGATCAGCCACTTTGAACCATGAGATAGGATTAAAAAATATAATAAGCCTGCATCCCTGCAAATCAAGCGACCACCATACCAGGACTCTGACTTGACATAGGAGAAATAATACTCCATGCTATTGAAGCTACCATTATTTTCAGGCTTCTAACACATGCAAACAAGCCTAGTCTCAATGTATATTCCCAGATAGGGCACTTAGTACAAAAAGTAATAATAGTCTGGTGACATGTTGGTTTCCTCCAATAGATTAAGTTCTACTTAAGTCTACGTAAGTCTACTTAGAGTTAGGGAACAGTATGGCAACTCATGGCATATGCTCTGCATACCATCCCAACACACATACACACACACACACACACACACAGAGTATTTACTTTTGGTCCATGAATGCAATTCTCGTTATGCTCTTACCTTTTCCTCATTTCCCTAAATTCTATTTTTCATCCTTAACCCCCCTGTCCTCAAAAGGTAATACGAACCTATGGGGGGGGGGGGGTGGGAATCACCCAAAAATTGGTACTAATGAATCCAGAAAGCTCACCAATCAGCAAAAAAGAATGTCCCAGAACAAATTAATATAAAGTTCTGCTAAGTTATCAAAAATAATTTGAATACAATGAAATTTCTCTATAATACTGTTATACATATATACAATTCACACGTGTGTATGTATAAAATGAAAAAGTTCCCAAGAGTTCCTTAATCTTAAGATTCTAAAAATTGTATTATTCAAAATAGCAAAATATACATTTTTTGCAAAATAAAAAAGGAGCCCTAACTTCAAATGAAAAATCAGTAGGATTTTTTAATTATCCAAATGTAAGATATGAAAAATAAACTGAGCCACATATACTATGAAACACTTTGTTTTTAAATTTTCTTTTCAACACCCTCATATACTATCTGTAACACTTTTTAAAAATTTTTTTATGTTTCTCTTTTTTTGAGAGAAAGAGAGAGAGAGAGCAAGGGAGGGACAGAGGGAGAGAGAGGGAGAGAAAAATCCCAAGCAGGTTCCACATTATCAGTGCAGAGCCAAATGTGGGGTTCGAACCCACGAACCATGAGATGACCTGAGACGAAATCAAGAGTCAGATGCTTAACCACCTGAGCCACCCAGGTGCCCCAATAGCATAGTTTTAACTTTAATCTTATTTTTGGTTATACACATTTAACCCACACATAAATCATCTGTAGCATCAAACTTCTTTATTAAATAAATGTCATATTTCCCAAAATGCTAAATTTCTTTAAAAGTACAGATCTCAGAGCAAAGGCATCAAAAGAAAAGAAAAAAGAAAAACAAAAGTGGGACTTAATCAAACCAAAAAACTTCTGCAAAGGAAACTATCAACAAAATGAAAAGACAACCTACTGAATGGCAAAATATATTTGCAAATCATATATCTGATATAAATGCCCAAGATATATAAAGAATCCATACAACGCAGTAGCAAAAAGACAAACACTCTGATTTAAAAATGGGCAGAGGATCTGAGGGGACATTTCTCCAAAGGAGCATACAGATGGCCAAAAGGTATATGAAAGGGTGCTCAACATCACTAACCATCACGAAAATGCCAATCAAAACCACAATAAGATAGTACCTCATGCCTGTCAAAATGGCTGTCATCAAAAAGACAAGAAATAAAAAGTGTCGATAAGGATGAAGAGAAAAGTGCACTGCTGGTGGGAATATAAACTGGTGCCGTCACTATGGAAAACAGTATGGAGGTTCCTCAAAAAATTAAAAGCAGAACTACCATATGCAGAAGAAGCAATGTCTCTTCTGGATATGTACCCAAAGTAAACAAAGACACTAATTTGAAAAAATATCTGCATCACTACGTTCGCCACAGCATTATTTACAATAGCCAAGACATGGAAACCCCCTAAGTGTCCATCAATAGAAGAATAAGGGAAATGTGGTGTATATATATACACAAGGGAATACTATTCAGCCATTTTTTTAAAAAAAGGAAATTTTGCCATTTGCAACAACACAGATGGACCTTGAGGGCATTATGCTAAGTGAAGTAAGTCAACAGAAAAAGATAAATACCATATGATCCTACTTATATATGAATCTTAAAAAAAAAAAAAAAAAAAAAACTCACAAGATACAACAGACTGGCAGAGGTTGGGGAGGGGGCCGAGTAGACAAAATGGGTGAATGGGGTCAAAAGGTACTCCTGGAAATGTAATGTACAGCATGGTGACTATAGTTAACACTACTGTATTGTATGTTGAAAGTTGCTTAAGAGTAATCTAAAAGTTCTGATCACAAGAAAAAAAAAATTGTAACTAACTGGAGTTATTTGACTTTTGAGATGGTCATTTGACCTATATTTATATGTATATGTATACATACATACACACACACACACACACACACACACACACCTCAAATTATTTTATATAGCTGAAACTAATGCAATATTGTATGTCAATTATATCTCAATTAAAAAAAAATACACAGATATCAGGGGTGCCTGGATGGCTCAGTCAGTTGAGCGTCCAACTTCGGCACAGATCATGATCTTATTCTTCCTGAGCTTGAGCCCCAGGTCAGGTTTGCTGCCGTCAGTGCAGAGCCTGCTTTGGATCCTCTGTCTTCCTCTCTCTGCCCCTCCCCAACTCTCGTGTACACACGCGCTGTCTCTCTCTCTCTCAAAAATAATAAACATTTTTTAAAAATACAAGTATCAATGTATAATACAGAATCAAGCAATACAGTACAATATTACCTGTGCACCAAGATCCTTCATGTAGGGCCCAAGTTCACTGAATAGATCATATCCTTGATGGAAGAAGGCCAAATGGGCATACATAAAAGATAACATCTAATAAAAGAAAAAAAAGATTAGCATCTTAAAATCAATTCTTAGATAAATACTCTGAATTTTTTTAAAAATCTTGATCTTATCTAATGTTTAAAAATTATTCCTTTAGAGCCCAAAATATCAAACCTATTTAAAATTGAAATTGGGTCATTTTTCTTAAGAGTATTTCAGAAATATATGTGAAGTGAGAATAAATTTTATTTAAAAGAAATCTCCAAGTGGTTTAAAAATTTAACAATGCCCCAAATTTTAGTTGTTTAGATTATATCCAGACGATCAAGATTCATACAGTAATAATTTAAAGAATCAAGTATTCAATACTTTCACCATCTTCCCAGGTGCATTATAAAATATCTATGTGCCTTTCAACCAAATTCACTGGAAAACTTTAAATTGCAAATAAAACATTAAAAGATTAGAATGGGAAATATGAAGCTCTCAAAATAAAACAATCACACTTTATAACCTGCTAGGATCACTAAGCACAACCCAAAGCAGGGAATGCTAATTTTTTTCTCAAGATACTTAAAGGAGTCAACAGACTTTGCCAATATGGAGATTTCTGAATATTCATTCCCAATATACAAATATGATGCTAATGGGTTAAGATTTTTTCCAGGTTTTCCTATATTTTACCTATTTGTGAAAGAAAAATCGGCTTTATTTTTATTTATTGTTTTTATATGGGAAGAAATTTAATTCAATCACAATACTGAAAGAATCCTTCAAGCATCCCTCTATGTTAGCAAGATGAGGCATCTATTTAATTTTCTGAAACCTAAAATAGGTCATAAGGTCTTTAACATTCAAGAATGCTTCAAAAGAATTTTTTTTAAGAGAAAAGTCAATTAAATAAAACAAACACAAAAGGACAAAGCTCAATAAAAGATTATTCTGGAATTAGGTAACAGTAGTTGTGCAACTTTATGAATATAATAAAAAACAATTATATAAAAAAGAGGGTGAAAGATTAATAGCTACAACTACATAAAACATGCCTACACAGCAAAACACATAAGCCTATTGAAAGGTTAGTGATAAAACTAGAAAAATACAATGGCAAAGGGTAAATAGTCTTAAAATATAAGACATGTTACAAATCAGTATGAAAAAGATGAACACTCCAACAACCACAACAACAACAACAAAAGAGAAAACATAAGAGGCCAAAAAATATGCAGAAAAAAATTCAAACTCATACACATTTAATACAAACTCATTTGTAGTAAAGAAATGCAAAACTGAACAATGACATGACATTTTCTATCTACCAAATTATAGGTAGAGTGGAAGAAACTAATACCCAGTGTTAGTAATATAGTTCACTTTCACACACTACTAGTGGAAATGTTGTGTAAGTCTTAAAATTTAACATTATTTTTTAAAAGTTTTAATAAATGCTTAAACCCTTTGACTCTTAGCCAAATCTCTTGTCATAATATATCCTAAGGAAATTATGATAATAAGTCATATTGTTTATCAGAATGACCACTAGAATATTTTTAAAGTCAAAAACACGGAAATTACTTTAAAATCCATTAATGGATAAAATTAATTTATGGCATATTCAAGATCAGCAAACTATGACCTGCAAACTATATCCAGCCCCATCATATGTTCTTGGATGGCCTATGAGCTAATGTGGTATTTACATTTATTAATGGTTGAAAGAAAATGAAAAGATGGCATGAAATTCACTACAGACGAAAATTGTATGAAATTCAAATTTCCATGTCTATAAGAAAAATGTTTTATTAAAACACAGCCATTCTATTCATTTACATATTATCTATGGCTGCTTTGTCTCTCTCTCTCTCTCTCTCTCTCTCTCTCTCTCTCTCTC